>NW_027554417.1:0-175000 GCF_053574225.1 Canis aureus | reverse complement strand
CTGAATGAGACTGGTTGTTTGGAGAGAAGTGGTTTGGGACAAAATCTGGATATAAAAAGGTTTTTGTGAAGGGCAATCTTTGGGAAGGAATTTTATGTATGGTCAGGGCAGCACTAAGATCAAAATGAATGGATTTAAAAAGTACAGTGGTATAAGGTTGAAAGTCTGCTTTCTCTGTGTTAAAAATACAAAATTTTCTTGAGTTGTGGGTTTGCTCTTGATATGAAAATGTAAACAAAGTTGTTTTCTTTTCCCTTTGTCCTCCCAGAAAAAACAGTTTCTGTTTTGCCTTTATCGGGTCCTTGGTGATCTCTAATCTGGTTTAGGCTATGCTTTAAAACTTTCTAAGGCTTTTTTTTTTTTCCAATAAAATTTTTATTTATTTACTTGAGAGAGAGACAGAGAGTGAGCATGAGTGGGGCAGAGGCAGAGGAGGAAGGACAGGGAGAGGCAAGCTCCCCGCTGAGCAGGGAGCGGATTGGAGCTCCATCCAGGACCTGAGCCAAAGGCAGATGCTTAACCAACTTAGCCACCCCGAAACGTTCTAAGGTTTTTAACAAGCTTCCCCAAGATTTAAATCACAGGTGAAGTCTCCTTGACTAATCAGGCTTGTTTATTTGGCATGTTACGTTCTTGTATAAAGTCATCACTTGGTATACTGATTATTGAAGCGTTATGTGTCACAGAAATAACTGTATTTCCTTGTCAGTTGCATCACAATGAACAGACCATCAACAATGGCCATTTCTGAGTTTTTGTCATTTATAATTGTTTCTATTCTCTTGCAAAATGACTTTTATCTTCAAGGGGATTCATAAAAGGACTTTGGGACAAATATAGGTATTTGATATCTTTAAGACCAAACCTGAAATGGGTAAGAATTTTCCAGAACTAATTAATAAGCTGCATTCAAACTGAACAAGAATTAGTAATATGGGACTAAATGAACTAGGAAGAAGATTACAGTTTTGTAGCTCTTGCTTGAAACATTGCTGGCTCTCTGTTTACACTTCCAGATTAAGGAAAACTTCTCTTAAGCTATCTGTGATGTACAGAAACCTGATAATTCATTTGTGAACAAATGGAAGCATTTAACTTTTCTCTCTACCTGAACCCCCTGAGATCCGAAAGGTCTCAATAATTTTTCTTTCTTCCATGGCAATCATAGTCATTTGCATAAGCTCTCCAGGAATCTGTTCTCTTTGTAACAGGACACCACTGGAAACATTGGTTATTCTACAAGACTTTGCCTGGAATGTCATATTTCAGAGAGACAGACATAAACTCATATATGACTACACAGTTTATGACTTTATGAAACCTGGAGCCATAAAGCCCCCTTGGAACTGTTGGCCTGATACCTTGTGTGCAGAGTTCCCAGCAGCCTCACCAGGTGAGTAAAGAATGTCACTTTCTGGCAGGTGCAGCAGGAACCTCAGGATACTTTGGGAGCCTTGTGAACACAAAGCCGCCCAAGTCTACAGGTATTGCAGGCATGTCTGACAGCAAGCACTTATCTTGGCTTCTGGCCTACAGGGGCTACTAAAAGTTCAATCTAGATTCCTTGTAAAAGTTCCAGCAAAACAGACTCTAAAAGATCGATATGGGCAGTTGTTGAACTTATGTAAATGATTAGGTCAGCTTTGTTAAAATTCTATTTGTTTTGCAAACAAATTAGTCTCGAGTTGGCTATCTCTGAAAATAAGGATGATTTTAGACAGAAAAATTAAGTTTCAATAACACATCTTTGCAGATGTTAAATCCTAGTTAAGATTGTCTTTAAAAGTTTGTTGTTTGCCTACACTAGACAACTTGAGGCAAACTTCAGAGAAATTGCCACGATAGCTCACGTATACACAGTCCTCTTGTTTGTTACTCTGTGGGGATAATAACACCGCCCCATGGGCATATGATTATTTGAAGAGCTGAAAATGTGATTGACTCCCCAACAATCGTATGATTCAACTAGCACCTTGACTAAATCTGTGTGGCTACGATGACAAAAATCACTCCTCAAAAGCCACTGCATACCCCACTCCCTAGGGTTAACTATGGACTTCTGGAGATAATGGATGACCTCTCCTTCTTTATGATTGGATTGGATGATGCACTTGGGGATGCCCTTATTTCTTGAGACAAGTTTTCTCCCACTTGCCAGTGATTCCTTGTAACTAAGATATTGTTAAGGATAGACCTCAAACAAAGAAGATTCCATGATGGTTTTATCCCTCAGCCACTTCTGTTGATACAAAAGTGCTGAGTGGAGGCTTTAGCCAAGCATACAACATCCCTCCTGGTGGAAGGATCCTCAAAGCTCACTATGAGACAGTCCATGACTCTAATGACTTCACCTCAGGTCCAGAATGTCTTAGATACCAGAGGCCACCAATGGATGATGAGAGGCTGACTTATGAAATACTAGGCTGTGCTCATAGATATGCCTGAGATACTGTCAAACTTTAAACCCAGCTACCTTTATGTCTGGACCTGACCTTTGTACTTCTATAGAGCATAACTGTTCACAGGTTATTGATCTTGTTTATTCTAGTCGACCAGATTTAAAAGATTCCCCTATCGAAAATGCAGATGACAACCAGTTTACCAATGGCAGCAGTTTCATGGAAAAGGGAATAAGAAAAGATGGGTAAGCTATAGTTGGTCTAACTCAGACTATTGAGGCCAGAGCAAATAGGAGCCAGGAAAGCAGAGTTAGTTAGTAGTGCTCACTTGTGCTTTGCAATTTTTAAGACAAAGCCTTAAAAAATATTTGTACTGACTCCAAATATGCCTTCCTCATCCATGGAGCAATTTAGAAGAAAGGGGATCATTATCAAGCCAGAATTCCCTAATCAAATATTAAGCCTGAAAATACAACTGTTCTCGACCCTGTACACTTACCTGAGGAGGTAGCTGTAAACCACCTCAAAGGACAGCAGAAAGGATATGACCCTAGAATGTAAAAAAAACAATTCAGTAGACCACATGGCCCAAGCAGGCAGCACAAATAGGCAAATATTCTGTCTTTTACCAATCTTACCTCCAATAAGGTCCATGAGGGCAGTCTATTCAGACCAAAAAATTCACATAGCCCAGGAACAAGCATATTCAGAAATGCTTTATAATGAGGGGAAATTTTTTATACCCAAATAATAACCAGGGAAAGATAATACAGGGAGTACTCCATTCATTTGGATAAAAAGGCCACTGGAGTGACAAAAACTTTGCTAAGAGAAATTGCCCCTGGATTTGGACTCCTTTGATCCCTATACAAATTCAAAAGATGGCCCTACAAGACTGACTAGCCCTTGATATCTTAAGTGCAATTCAAGGAGGCCTAGAATTAGATGACTGACTCCTAATGGGACGCAGTGGTTCTGTGACTCTAACTTGAGTCACAAGTTCCTTCCCCCGTTGGTGGATAGGCCACTGAAACCTGGATTTTGCCTGGATGCATGGATGCACTGTTAAAACCACTGCCAACTGAGCCAACCTTCCAAATTTAAAATGATGGTAGACACGGCTGTGTCTCATTTGTATGACCACCTAACATCCATTTTTCATCCTTCTTTTGGACTAGAGTGATGTAGGAGAGACGTTAGGGTTGAAATCCAGTGGCCAAGAAGGAATTCTTGAGATGTCTTTGGTGCAAAAAGGTGGTTTTATTGAAGCTGTCCCACAGGACAGGCCCTGTGGGAGAGCTACAATAGGATATTAAGGGGTGGTTATTATATAGTTGGGAGTTGGGAGAAGTTAGGAATACCATAAATCTCTGAGGAATTTTGGAAACAGGTTTCCAGGACCTTGAGGGGGCTAGCTATCGTTGGGGAAAGGTCACTTATTACTGTCTAATAAGCCCGTAGTTTTGAGACCCTTCAGATGTATATCGGTGGGTCCTATGCTTAGGGGAATGATTGCCAATATGTGTCTTGGGGAGAGGAGATACCGGAAATTTCTAAAGGAATTTATAATGTTAAAATACACCTACAGGATCCTGAGCGTTGGGCTAAGATTGCCTTTTGTCCTTCACAAAGTATTAACATTCAGGCAGCTGGTTCCTACAAGAGTGTCACTCTGCTTGTTTCAAAGACTTGTCAATGGACTGTGAATGGTAAGGCCATTTAATTTTTCTTTTGCCTCTGTCCCCCACATCATTTCCCCTCTGAATTATTTTGACCGTTAAATCTTCAAGTTGGCTGGGAGTGGAATATCATCTTCTATAACTTCTTCCTGCTGAATAGGGGTCTAGAGATGTCACCACCTATGGTCTGTTTAGAGATGATAGGTAGATGATAGATGATAGATATAGATAGATAGATAGATAGATAGATAGATAGATAGGTAGATAGCTGTGTGTGTGTGTGTCTGTGTGTGTGTAAACCTCAGTGTGCACATAGCAGCTGCTTTTCTGTGGTAGAAACTAGCTGAAAGCAGAGAATGGAGCAGATTGCAGAAAACCTGGCTGTTGCTTTTCGCTGTCTGCCACAATAGGTTCAAGCCTCTGCGATGGCTTTTCTGGGACATAAGGGAGTAAGAGACTGAGTCAAGTACAGACACCCGATAACCAGGCTGCAGTTTTTTGCTGAGTGCTACAATAAACTCTAGCCTGCACCCCCACTGTGCACCCCCACTGTGCTACTGCTTTTCAGGGATGGGATGGTGCTGGCCATGCCCCAAGCCTCTTATCTGGGATAGAGGAATGGGTCTGCACCTTACCAGGCCCTATAAAACTTGGAGTTTGGAATCCCAGCCACTGGCCAGAGATAAAATACAGATCTGTGGCTCTGGATGTGCTGACAGGCTAGGCACAGGCAGGTTAAAGGTAGTGAACTGACAAAAGCTAGGGACACAGGAGATTGTTTGCTTTCCCAAGAGGGCTTCCTGAACAGCAGTGGCTGGAAATTCCATCCCCAGGGACAAGAGGGCAGGGTGATGCCATCGACTACGTACTTCACCACCACTCCCTCGTCCTGCCCACCAGCGCAGTTTGGCTTCGGAGGCAAACACAACACCTCCAAGGAAGGCTGGAAACCACTATGCTAAACCCCACACCTTGACCTGGCATCTTTAGAAGGACAAGTCACCTCCTGAACAAGTCCAGCAGACCTCTCTCACAGAAAACCAACGTAGGCTTGCATCTAGCAAATCTATGGAGCAAAGAAAGGTCCAAAACATCAGACGAGGGGCAGGGCAAGATGGCGGAGGAGTAGGGTCCCCAAGTCACCTGTCCCCACCAACTTACCTAGATAACTTTCAAATCATCCTGAAAACCTAGGAATTCTCTCTGAGATTTACTTATTTATTTTAATTATTTTTATTTATTTTTCATTGGAGTTCAATTTGCCAACATATACCATAACACCCAGTGCCCATCCCATCAGGTGCCCCTTCAGTGCCCGTCACCCAGTCACCCCAACCCCCCACCCACTACCCTTCCACTACACCTTGTTCATTTCCCAGAGTTAGGTGTCGCTCATGTTTTGTCACCATCACTGATATTTTCACTCATTTTCTCTCCTTTCCCCTTTCAGTATTTTTTATATTCCCCAAATGAATGAGACCATATAATGTTTCTCCTTTCCAGATTGACTTATTTCACTCAGCACAATACGCTCCAAGTCCCTCCACGTCGAAGCAAATAGTGGGAATTTCTCGTTTCTAATGGCTGAGTAATATTCCAGTGTATACACAGACCACATCTTCTTTATCCATTCATCTTTCAGTGGACACCGAGGCTCCTTCCACAGTTTGGCTATTGTGGGTATTGCTGCTATAAACATCGGGGTGCAGGTTTTTCACTTCATCTGTATCTTTGGGGTAAATCTCCAGCAGTGCAATTGCTGGGTCATAGGATAGTTCTATTTTTAACTCTTTGAGGAACCTCCACAGTTTCCAGAGTGGCTACACCAGGTCACACTGCCACCAACAGTGCAAGAGGGTTCCCCCTTCTGCACATCGTCGGCAACATTTGTTGTTTCCTGCCTTGTTAATTTTCCCCATTCTCACTGGTGTGAGGTGGTATCTTATTGTGGGTTGGATTGGTATTTCACTGAAGCCCAGTGGTGTGGAGCATTTTCTCATGTGCTTGCTGGCCATGTCTATGTCTTCCTCTGTGAGATTTCCGTTCATGTCTTTTGCCCATTTCAAGACTGGATCGTTTGTTTCTTTGATATTGAGTTTAATAAGTTCTTTACAGATCTTGGATACTAGCCCTTTATCTCATATGTCATCTGCAAATATCTTCTCCATTCTGTAGGTTGTCTTTTAATTTTGTGGACTGTTTCTTTGCCTGTGCAAAACCTTCTTATCTTGAAGAAGTCCCAATAGTTCATTTTTGCATTTGTTTCTCTTGCCTTCATGGATGTATCTTGCAAGAAGTTACTGTGGCTGAGTTCAAAAAGGGTGTTGCCTGTGTTCTCCTCTACGATTTTGATGGACTCTTGTCTCACATTTGGATCTTTCATCCATTTTGAGTTTGTCTTTGTGTATGGTGTAAGAGAAGGGTCCAGTTTCTATCTTCCGTGTGTGGCTGTCCAGTTTTCCTAGCACCATTTATTGAAGGGACTGTCTTTTTTCCAGTAGATAGTCTTTCCTCCTTTGTTGAATATTAGTTGATCATAAAGTTGAGGGTCCACTTCTGGATTCTCTGTTCTGTTCCATTGATCTATGTGTCTGTTTTTGTGCCAGTACCACACTGTCCTGATGACCACAGCTTTGTAGTACGACCTGAAATCTGGCATTGTGATGACCCCAGCTATCGATATCTTTTTTAATATTCCCCTGGCTATTCGGAGTCTTTTCAGATTCCACACAAATCTGAAGATGGTTTCTTCCAACTCTCTGAAGAAAGTCCATGGTATTTTGATAGGGATTGCATTGAACACGTAAATTGCCCTGCGTAGCATTGACATTTTCACAATATTAATTCTTCCACTCCATGTGCATGGAATATTTTTCCATCTTCTTTGTGTCTTCCTCAATTTATTTCAGAAGCGTTCTGTAGTTATTAGGGTATATATAGATCCTTTCCCTCTTTGGTTCGGTTTCTTCCTAGGTATCTTATGCTTTTGGGTGCAGTTTTCAATGGGATTGACTCCTTAATTTCTCTTTCTTCAGTCTCATTGTTAGTGTATAGAAAGGTCACTGACTTCTGGGCATTGATTTTGTATCCTGCCACACTGCTGAATTGCTGTATGAGTTCTAGCAATCTTGGGGTGGAGGCTTTCGGGTTTTCTAGGTAGAGTATCATGTCATCTGCAAAGAGGGAGAGTTTGACTTCTTCTTTGCCAGTTATTTCTTTTTGTTGTCTGATTGCTCAGGCTAGGACTTCTAGGACTATGCTGAATAGCAGTGGTGAGAGTGGACATCCCTGTCTTCTTCCTGATCTTAGGGAAAAGGCTCTCAGTGTTTCCCCATTGAGAATGATATTTGCTGTGGGCTTTTCATAGATGGCTTTTAAGATGCTGCGGAATGTTTCCTCTATCCCTACACTCTGAAGAGTTTTGATCAGGAATGGATGCTGTATTTTGTCAAATGCTTTCTCTGCATCTATTGAGAGGATTACATGGTTTTGTTTTTACTCTTGTTGATACGATTTATCGCATTGATTGCTTTACGAGTGTTGAACCAACCTTGCATCCCAGGGATAAATCCCCTGTGGTCATGGTGAGTCATCTTCTTAATGTAATGTTGGATCCTATTAGCTAGTGTCTTGTTGACAATTTTTGCATCCATGTTCATCTGGGATATTCATCTATAATTCTCCTTTTTGGTGGGGTCTTTGTCTGGTTTTGGAATGAAGGTGATGCTGGCCTCATAGAATGAGTTGGAAGTATTCCATCTCTTTCTATCTTTCCGAACAGCTTTAGTAGAATACTTATGGTTTCTTCTTTACACGTTTGATAGAATTCCCCTGGGAGGCCATCTGGCCCTGGACTTTTGTGTCTTGGGAGGTTTTTGATGACTGCCTCAATTTCCTCCCTGGTTATTGGCCTGTTCAGGTTTTCTATTTCTTCCTGTTTCAGTTTTGGTAGTTTGTGGCTTTCCAGAAATGTGTCCATTTCTTCCAGGTTTCCTCATTTATTGGCATATAGCTGTTCATAATATGGTTTAAAAACCGTTTGTATTTCCTTGGTGTTGGTAGTGATCTCTCCTTTCTCATTCATAATTTTATTAATTTGAGTCTTCTCTCTCTTGTTTAATAAGGCTAGCTAATGGTTTATCTATCTTATTCTTTATTTCAAAGAACCGAATCCTGGCTTTGTTGATCTGTCCCACAGTTCTTCTGGTCTCTATTTCATGGAGTTCTGCTTGAATCTTTATTAAGTCTCTTCTTCTGCTGGGTGTAGAATCTATTTGCTGTTTTTTTTCCTCCATCTCCTTTAGGTGCAAGGTTAGCTTTTGTATTTGAGTTCTTTCCAGTTTTTGAATGGATGCTTGTATTGCGATGTATTACCCCTCAGGACTGCGTTTGCTGTATCTCAAAGAATTTGAACGGTTGTATCTTCATTCTCATTAGGTTCCATGAATCTTTTTAATTCTCAGGACTGCGTTTGCTGTATCCCAAAGAATTTGAACGGTTGTATCTTCATTCTCATTAGGTTCCATGAATCTTTTTAATTCTTCTTTAATTTCCTGGTTGACCCTTTCATCTTTTAGCAGGAGGGTCCTTCACCTCCACATCCTTGGAATCCTTCCAAAATTCTTCTTGTGATTTATTTCTAATTTCAAAGCATTATGGTCTGAAAATATGCAGGGGACGATCCCAATCTTTTGGTATCGGTTCAGACCTGATTTGTGACCCAGTATGTGGTCTATTCTGGAGAAAGTTCCATGTGCACTTGAGAAGAATGAGTATTCAGCTGCGTTTGGATATAAAGTTCTGTAAATATCTCTGAAATCCATCTGGTCCAGTGTATCATTTAAGGCTCTTGTCTCGGGCAGCCCTGGTGGCGCAGCGGTTTAGCGTCGCCTGCAGCCCAGGGCGTGATCCTGGAGGGCCGGAATCGAGTCCCACATCGGGCTCCCTGCATGGAGCCTGCTTCTCCCTCTGCCTGTCTCTCTCTCTCTGAATGAATTAATGAATGAATGAATGAATGAATGAATGAATGAATAAATAAATAAATAAATAAATAAATAAATAAGGAAAGAAAACTTTAAAGTTCTTGTCTCTGTATATTGTTGTGCTTGGGAAATCTGTCGATTGTAGAATGCGCTAGATTGAAGTCACCAAGTGTAAGTGTATTATTATCTAAGTATGTCTTAACTTTGCTTATTAATTGATTGTTATACTTGGCAGCTCCCACATTCGGGGCATAAATATTGATGATGTTACATCCTCTTGTTGGATAGATCCTTTAAGTATGATATAGTGCCCCTCTTCATCTCTCACTACAGACTTCGGGATAAACTTTAGTTTATCTGGTATAAGGATGGCTACCACTGCTTTCTTTTGAGGACCATTTGAATGGTACAGTGTTCCCCAACCTTTTATTTTCAGGCTGTAGGTGTCCTTCTGCCTAAAATGAGTCCCTTGTAGACAGCAAATAGATGGGTCTTGCTTTTTTATCCAGTCTGAAACCCTGCCCCTTTTGGTGGGGTCATTAAGCTCATTCACGTTCAGCGTTACTATTGAAAGATATGGATTTAGTGTCATCATGATACCTATTCAGTCCCTGGTTTTGTGGGTTGTTCCCTTGGACTTCTTCTTTCTATTACAGAATCCCCCTTAGGATTTCTTGCGGAGCTGGCTTGGTGGTCACATACTCTTTCAGTTTCTGCCTATCTTGGAAGCTCGTTATCTCTCCTTCTATTCTGAATGAGAGCCTTGCTGGATAAAGTATTCTTGGCTGCATGGTCTTCTCATTTAGGACCCTGAATATATCCTGCCAGCACTTTCTGGCCTGCCAGGTCTCTGTGGAGAGGTCTGCTGTTAATCTAATATTTCTCCCCATAAAATTTAGAGATTTTTTTGTCTCTTGCTGCTTTAAGTGTCTTCTCTTTGTCTTTGGAATTTGCAAGTTTCACTATTAAATGTCAAGGTGTTGAGCAGTTTTTATTGATTTTAGGGGGGTATCTCTCTATTTCCTGGATCTGAATGCTTGTGTCCCTTCCCAGGTAGGAAAGTTCTCAGCTATGATTTGTTCAAATACGTATTCTGGACCTCTGTCCCTTTCGGCACCCTCGGGAGCCCCAATTACATGTAGATTTTCCCTTCTGAGGCTGTCATTTATTTCCCTTAACCCATCCTCATGATCTTTTAATTGTCTCTTTTTCCCTCAGTTTCTCGCCTTGCCATCAACTTGTCTTCTATGTCACTCACTCATTCTTCTACCTCGTTAACCCTCATGGTTAGGACCTCCAGTTTGGATTGCATCTCACTTAATTGATTTTTAACTTCTGACTGATGAGATCTAAATTCTGCAGTCATGAAGTCTCTTGACTCCTTTATGCTTTTTTCTCGAGCCAACAGTATCTTTATAATTGTGCTTCTGAATTGGTTTTCTGACATTGAATTGTAATCCAGATTTTGTAACTCTGTGGGAGAGGACTGTTTCTGGTTCTTTCTTCTGAGGGGAGTTTTTCCTTCTAGTCATTTTGCTCAGTCCAGAGTGACCAAAAGCAAGTTGTACTGGAAAAAGGAGAAAAAGAGAGAACAGAAAAAAGAAAAATAAAAACGGAAGAAGAAGAAGAAGAAAAAAGAAAAAAAATGGGGTGGGGGGAACAGAAGACAAAGAACAAGGGGGAGTATCCTCTGATTCTATATACTGTAAATACCTCGACTTCCCCGGGACTTTCCGGTGCTGCTTGGTCAATAACTTGCTTTTCCCTCTTCCCTCTAGCTGGTCTTCTGGGGGAGGGGCCTGCTGTGCTGATTCTCAGGTGTGAGTACCTGGGGGAGCTTCTCAGCCCCCTGCCTGGTACACGGCTCATTGGGAGTTGTTTAACCTGTTCATCCTGTGAGGCCACCGTGAGGCTCAGTGGAGGTTGTTTATCCTGTGAGGCCCCAGGAGGAACAGTGGCAGCGGCCAGCTCTCCAGCCCTGGAGTCCAGCCCGGTAGTTACTGCTACCGCAGCTCCCAGTCCGCAGGGTTCTGGATTCTCCGGGGGCGGGGCCGCTGATCTGCACTGCTCAGGGTAGTGGCGGCAGGAGTGTCCTTGCTGTCCTGTGCCCTCCCGGCCTCTGCCTGTCCCGCGGGGAGCGCCGGATCCTGGGCTGTGTCCTCCGGCAGCCTGGGCTCTGGGGCCTGCACTGTTGGAATCCCCCTCCCTGGCGATACAGCCCTCTCCACGCGGAGCCTCCGAATTCCTCTCAGGTGGAATTTATAGGTTTTCAGGATGATTTGAAGGTTATCTAGGTCTCACTCTGAGATTTAAAGAGAAAACAGCTGGAACGCTCCAGAGAGAAGAGTTTTTGCTTCTAACGAGGTAGGAAGGCGGAAAAAAATTAAAAAAAAGAATCAAGCGGGGGGTGGGGGGGGAGCCCCCCACGTGGAGCCTGGCTAAGTCCGGGTAGCAAAAGCCTCCCGGGACAGGGAAGCCCAGTCCCTGAGAAGCAGGAACTTTAAAAATCCGCACCAGGTTTGTCCCAGATGGAAAGGCGATTAGTAGGGAACTTGGGCAGAATTGCAGGAGGGGCAGTGGAGCCTCCAGTCTCCCAGAGTCCCTAACAGAGGAAGTGCACCCTGCGGGAGAGCGTTCTATAGACTGTGGGCTGAGCTCGGTAAAGGGTTGGATGGAGTACGGGCCGGCGGGCCTCGGGAGAAGCTCAGGCAGAGGCTCCCGACGGAGGGGGCTGTGCCCTGCTGCTTTCGGGAGCCGCGCCCTGAGAATATGATTCCAGCAGCACAGGCCCCAGACAGCAGGGCACCGGGGAACTCAACCTAGGATCCGGTGCTCCCCCCTCCCTGGGACAGGTGGAGGCAACGAGAGCACAGGTCAGTGAGGATTCTCCTGCCCCCCGCCCCCGGGCGCCCCTAGCTGTGCAGATCAGCACCTCCCGCCCCCGGAACATGAGGCCAGTGTGGACTGGGAAATTGTAGTAGTTACTGTGGGAGCTGACTCCAGAGCTGGAGAACTGGCTGCCGCCAGTATTGTTGTTCCTCCTTGTGTCACCCTGTGCCTGGGGCGGAGTGGGGTCGCCAGGGAACAGCGGCCTCAGAGAATAAACAGCTCCCACTGAGCCCTGCACCTGGCATGGGGCGGGGTAGCTACCTGGGTGCACACATCTGAGAATCAGCACAACAGGCCCCTCTCCCAAAAGACCAGCTGGAAGGACAGGGGAAGAGCAAGTTCTTGGCGGACCAACACTGGAAAGCTCCAGGGGAAGTTGAGGGATTTACAGTTTATAGAACCAGAGTATACCCCTCCTTTTTAATTTTTTTCCTCCCTTTTCCAGGAAAGCATTAGATCAGACCGTAAGTTTCCAATTTTTTCTCTTTTCCCACCTTAACTACAATATTTTACCACCTCTTCATTTTTAAGATTCTTCCTTTCTGACTTTCATATTTCTACAGTTACAGACCTTGATGTATTTTCCACTTCTAGATTACCTTCAACATACTCAGTTTAATTTTGGGAGATATGCAAGATATGTTTTCTTTGTTTTGTGTTTTTGTTTTCGCTGCCTCATTTTGCTCTACAATGGCAGAAGTTAATACCTTCTAAAACATGACCCAGTATGCACCCAGAACCAAGTATTATACCATGCTGTTTCATTCTGTGAGATTCCTCATTCCCATTCTGCCCCCCCCCTTTATCTCATCTATGCTTTGGTGGTCAATGTTGGGGCCCTCTACAAGTATTTCTGGTTTATATAAATTTGGGACTGAGCATCTTCTAATAATACAGAACTTAATATATCAGAAACAAGAGAATCACCCTCCGGACCCCTACATTCTCCCTCCACTACAACTTCTTCACCACCACCATCTCCCAGTCCCGCCCTCCCCACCTTTTTTTCTTATTCTCTTTTTCTTTTTCTATTCTTCTTTTTCCCTCCTTTTTTCCCTTCTTTTTTAGGTTCATGGCCTTTTATTTTTTACTACTTTTTTTTTAAACTTGTTTTTCACTTTAGTTGTCCTTTCATTTTATTTTGTCTGATCTGTTTTCAATTTCTGGTCTCTGACCCTCGGCAGAATCATCTGGGTGAAATTTAGTCAGGTCATGGTTGATAGTCTTGACACCGCCCGCTCATACAGCCACTCTGCACTGAGAAAAATAACTAGAAAGAAGAACTCCCCCTGATGAACATAGATGCAAAAATTCTTATCAAGATACTAGCCAATAGGATCCAACAGCCCATTTACCTGGATTATTCACCACGAACAGGTGGGCATTATTCCTGGGATGCAAGGTGGCTCAACATACACAAATCAACCAGTGTGATATGCCACATGCGTAAAAGAAAGGACAAGTGCCATATGATCCTCTCAATAGATGCAGAAAAAGTGCTTTACAAAATAGAGCATCCTTTCTTGATAAAAACTGTCCACTGTGTAAGGCTAGAGGGAACATATCTCATTTGCATAAAAGCCATATTAAAAAAAACTCACAGCAAATATCATCCAAAACAGGGAAAAACTGAGATCTTTTACCCTAAGTTCAAGAACACGACAGGGATGTCCACTCTCACCACTGTTGTGCAACATAATGCTAGAAGTCTTAGCCTTGGCAATAAAAATTTTAAAAAATAAAGAAATAAATAAAAACTTAAAAAACCCACAAAGAAATAAAAGGCATCCAAATCAACAGAGAAGAAATCAAACTCTCCCTTTTTGCAGATCACATGATTCTCCATGGAAAAATCCTAAAGGACTCCAGCAAAATATTGCTAGAATTCATACAGCAATTCGGCAAACTGGCAGGATACAGAATCAATGCACAGGAATCAGTGCATTTCTGTGCACTAACAATGAGACAGAAGAAAGAGAAATGAAGGAATTGATCCCATTTACAATTCTACCAAAAACCATAAGATACCTAGGAAGAAACCTAACCACTTTGGTAAAGGATCTGTACTCTGAAAACTGTAGAACACTTAAGAAAGGAATTGAGGAGGACACAAAGAAATGGAAATTCCCATGCTCATGGGTTGGAAGAACAAATATTGCTATAATATCTATACTACACAGAGCAATCTACACATTCAATGCAATCCGTATCAAAATACCATCAGCATTTTTTCATAGAGTTGGAATAAACCATCCCAAAATTTGCGTGGAAACAGAAAAGACCCAGAATAGCTGAAGGAATGTTGAAAAAGAATCCCAAAACTGGAGGCATCACAATTCCTGACTTCAAGCTGTATGACAAAGATGTCATCATCAAGACAGTGTCCTACTAGCACAAAGACACACAGATCCTTGGAACAGAATATAGAAGTCAGAAATGGACCCTCAACTCTGTGGTCAACTAAACTTTCACAAGGCAGGAAAGAATATACAATGGAAAAAAAGCCAGTCTCTTCAACCAGTGGTGTTGGGAAAGTTGGACAGACACATGCAAGAGAATAAAACTGTACCACTTTCTTACACCAAACACAAAAATAAGTTCAAAGTGGATGAAAGACCTAAATGTGAGACAGGAATCCATCAAAAATTGCAGAGAATGCAGGCAGCAGCCTCTGTGACCTCAGCCATAGCAAAGAAATGGATGCAATTGATTGCCTCTCCAGAGGCAAGAAGAACAAAGGCAAAAGTGAACAATTGGGACTTGATAAAGATTTAAAGAAGAACAAAAACCCAACAAACTTTGTACAGAAAAGGAAACAGTCAACAAAACTAAAACTTTTTTTAGTTTTAGATATTCGTAAATGTCGTATCAGATAAAGGGCTAGCATCCAAGATCTATAAAGAACTTATCAAAATCAACACCCAAAAAACCCAAATAATCCAGTCAAGAAATGAGCAGAAGACACGAACAGACATTTCCCCCAAGAAAACACACAAATGGCCAACAGGCGCATAAAAAAGAACTTTCCGCATCACTGGGCACCAGGGAAATCCAAACCAAAACCACAATGTGATCCCACCTCACACCACTCACAAGGGCTCAAATTAAACTCAAAATTAAACTAAGGGGCACATGTATGTTTATAGCAGCAATCTCCACAATAGCCAAAATATGGGAAGAGCTAAGATGTCCTCATCAACAATCCAATGAATGGATAAAGGAGCTGTGGTATATATCCATTGTGTGTGTATACTCAGCCATCAAAAAGAAAGAAATTTTGCCACTTGCAATGGAATGGGTGGAACTAGAAGACATTCTGCTAAGCAGAATAAGTCAGTCAGAGAAGGGCAAATACCATACGATTTCACTCATATGTGGAATTTAAGAAACAAAACAGATGAACATGGGGGAGGGGAAAGAAAAATAAAACAAGATGAAAATTGAGAACCAGGCAAACCATAAGAGATGCTGAGCTTTAGGGAACAAACTGAGGGTAGCTGAGGGATTTGGGTGAGAGGATGGGCTAACTAGGTGATGGGCATTAAGGAGTGAAGTAGTGGCACTGGGTGTGGTGTGCAACTGATGAATCACTTAATGCTACTTCTGAAACTAATAACACGGTATGGGGGCGGGGCAAGATGGCAGAAGAGGAGGGGTCCTCAACTCACCTGGTCCCACCAACTTACTGAGATAACTCTGAAATCATCCCGAACACTGACAACTCCGACCTGAGATTTAAAAAGAGAACAATCAGAATGCTCCCGAGAGAAGGGAGCATTTGCTTCTAGCAAGGTAGGAAGGTGGAAAAAAATAAAAGAAAAATAAAAGAAATAAATAAAAATAAATAAATAAATAAATAAATAAATAAAATAAAAATAATAAATAAATAAAAGAAATAAATAAAAAATAAAAAAATAAATATAAAAAATATAAAAAATATAAAATAAAATGAAATAAAAATATAATAAAAAATATAAAAGAATATAAAATATAAAAAAATAAAAATAAATAAAAAAAAATAAAGGTAGGAAGGTGGAAAAAAATAAAAGAAAAAAGATCAAGTTGGGGAGGGGCACCACAAGGAGCCCAGATAAAGCTTCCTGGAGGGACAGGAAAGCCCAGCCCTGGAGAAGCAGGAACTCTGAAACTCCACCGTGGACTTTTCCCCCGAGGGAAAAGTGCTTAGCAGGGGAATCAGGTAGAGATAAGTGCTTAGCTTCCTTTCCTTAGCAGGAAGGGCAGTGAAGCCTCCAGTTTCCCAGAGACACGAATACAGGAGGGGCCCCTGGAGGGAAAACACACCACAGACTGGGCAGATCTGTACAGGGCTGGCGGCACGTGGCAGGGCATCTGGGAGAAGCCAGTGGGTTAGGCGGGCGGCTCCAGACGGAGGTGTCTGTGCCCTGCTGCCTTGGGGAGCCACGTGCCCCAGAGGCGCCATCCCAGCAGCACAGGGCCCTGGATCCCAGGGCACCGAGCAGACAAAGCCCACGATCCTGCTCTACCCCTGAGACAGGCGGAAGCAGGGAGGGCACAGGACAGTGGGGACTCTCCTGCCGCTCGCTGGGTGCCCTGCAAGCTGTTCGGATCAGTGCCCCCCACACCGCCCCGGAGGTGTCGCACTAGTCCAGTGCCAACTGGAAGACTGCGGTAGTTACTAGCAGGGAGCTGACCCCAGAGCTGGAATTCTGGCCACCTCCATTGTTGATTTCCTCCTTGTTTCCCCCTGTGCCTGGGAGAGGCAGCACTACCAGGGAACAGAGGCCTCACAAGGTAAACATCTACCACTGAGCCGGCAACTGGCAGGGGGCGGGACAGCTCTCCCAGGTGCATGCACGCACATGTGAGAATCAGCACAGCAGAACCCTCACCCAGAGGACCAGCTGGAAGAACAGGGGAAGAGCAAGTTCTTGACCAAGCAGCACTGGAAAGCTCCCGGGGAAGTCGAGAGATTTATGGTATATAGAACTAGAGGGTACCCTCCCTTCCCCCCACCCCTTTTCCCAGTACAACTCGTTTATATATCAGACGAAAAGCTTCCAATATTTTTTCTCTTTTCCCACCTTAAATACAATATTTTACCACCTCTTCATTTTTTTCTTCCTTTTTTGACTTTCGTATGCCTACAATTACATATGCATTTGTCTTAGATATATTTTTCACTTCTAGATTCCCCTCAACAAACTCAATTCAATTTTGGGAGATATGTGAGATCTTGTTTTGCGCTTTTTGTTTTCTCTGTCTTGTTTTGTTCTACAATGACAGAAGTTAATGCCTTCTGAAACATGACCAGCATGCACCCAGAACCAAGTGGTATAGTGTGCCGGTTCATTCCGTGAGATTATATTCTCTCTTCATTCCCATTCTGGCCCCCGCTTTTTATCTTGTTTATGTTTTGCTGGTCACTGCTGGGGCTTTCTACAAGTATTGCTGGTTTATATACATTTGGGATTGAGCATCTCCTAACACATAGAACTTAATACAATTGGAACTAGGAGTATCACCCTCCAGAACCCCTAGGGTAGACTACATTCTCCCTCCACTACAACTTCTTCACCACCACCAAATCCCCATCCACCCCCTCTTTCTTTCTTTTTCTTATCTTTTTTTTTCCTCTTTTTTTCTCCCCGCCCCCTTTACTTTTGCTTTTTTTTCCCCCTCTCTTTTTCTTTTTTCTTTTTCTTCTTCTTCTTTGAGATTCTTGGCCTTTTACTTTTTACTGCTTTGTTTTAAAATGTGTTTTTCACTTCAGTGGTCCTTTTGTTTTATTTTGTTGTGATCTTTGTTTTCATTTTCTGGTCTCTGACCTCATCAGAATCCTCTAGGGTAAAATTTACTTAGGTCGTGGTTAATACTCTTGACTCAGCCCACTCATACAGCCACTCTGCACTGAGCAAATGACTGGAAGGAAGAACTCACTACAAAAGAAAGAATCAGAAAGAGAACACTCTGCCACAGAGTTCCAGAATATGGATTACAATTCGATGTCAGAAAGCCAATGCAGAAGCACAATTATAAAGCAACTGGTGTATCTGGAAAAAAGCATAATAGATTCAAGAGACTTCATGACTGCAGAATTTAGATCTATTCAGGCCATAATAAAAAATCAATTAAATGAGATGCAATCCAAACTGGAGGTCCTATCAAGGAGGGTTAATGAGGTGAAAGAAAGAGTGCACGAACATGAAGGCTCCTAACTCTGGGAAGCGAACTGGGGGTGGTGGAAGGGGAGGAGGGCGGGGGGTGGGGGTGAATGGGTGACGGGCACTGAGGGGGGCACTTGACGGGATGAGCACTGGGTGTTATTCTGTATGCTGGCAAATTGAACACCAATAAAAAATAAATTTATTATAAAAAAAAAGGAAAGAAAGAGTGTGCGACACGGAAGACAAGTTGATGGCAAGGAAGGAAGCAAAGGATAAAAGAGACAGACAATTAAAAGACCATGAGGAAAGGTTAAGGGAAATAAATGATAACCTCAGAAGGAAGACTCTACATATAATTGGGGTTCCAGAGGGCACTGAGAGAGACAGAGGACCAGAAAGCATATTTGAATAAATCATAGCTGAGAACTTCCCATAGCTGGGAATTTGGGCATGGAAACAGGCATGCAGATCCAGGAGACAGAGAGGCCCCCTCCCCCTCAAAATCAATAAAAACCATTCAGTATCTCGACATTTAATAGTGAAACTCGCAAATTCCAAAGATAAAGAGCAAATCCTTAGAGCAGCGAGAGACAAGGGATTCTTTTTTTTTTTTTTTTTATTAAAGTAGTGGGGTTTTTAGTTTATTTTTTTATTTTTTTTATTTTTTTATTTTATTTTTTTTATGATAGTCACAGAGAGAGAGAGAGAGAACTAGAGACATAGGCAGAGGGAGAAGCAGGCTCCATGCACCGGGAGCCCGACGTGGGATTCGATCCCGGGTCTCCAGGATCGCGCCCTGGGCCAAAGGCAGGTGCTAAAGTGCCGCGCCACCCAGGGATCCCGAGACAAGGGATTCTTAACTCATATGGGGAGAAATATTAGATTAACAGCAGACATCAACACAGAGCCAGAGCCAGCCCTTTCTGGCCTGCCAGGAAATATTCAGGCTACTAAATGAGCAGAACATGCAGCCAAGAATACTTTATCCGGCAAGGCTCTCATTCAGAATAGGAGGGATAAAGACCTTCCAAGATAGGCAGAAACTGAAAGACTATGTGACCACTGAACCAGCTCTGCAAGAAATATTAAGGAGGCCTCTGTTAAAGAAAGAGGAAGCCCAAAGAAATAATCCACGAAAACAGGGACTGAATAGGTATTGTGATGACACTAAATTCATATCTTTCAGTAGTTACTCTGAGGGTGAATGGGCTAAATGATCCCATCAAAAGACACAGGGTTTCTGACTGGATAAAAGAGCAAGACCCATTTGCTATTTGCTGTTTACAAGAGACTCATTTGAGACCTAAGGACACCTCCAGCCTGAAAATGAGAGGATGGAGAACAATTTACCATTCAAATGGTCCTCAAAGGAAAGCTGGGGTATCACTCATCATACCAGATAAATTAAAGTTTATACCAAAGACTGTAGTAAGAGATGAAGAGGGACACTACATCATACTTAAAGGGTCTATCCAACAAGAAGACCTAACAATCATGAGATGTTTATGCCCCTACTGTGGGAGATGACAAGCATATCAATCAATTCATAACCAAAGGAGAGACAAAATTAGATAATAATACACTACTAGTAGGAGACTTCAACGTGGCACTTTCTGCAAATGACAGATGTACTAAGCACAACATCACCAAAGAAACAAGGGCCTTGAATCATACATTGGACGGCATGGATTTCACAGATATATACAGAACTTTCCATCCGAACTCAAATGAATACACATTCCTCTCAAGCGCACATGGAACTTTATCCAGAATAGACCACAGGCTGGGTCACAAATCAGGTCTCTACCAATACCAAAAGATTGGGGTCGTCCCCAGGATATTTTCAGAGTATATAATGCTTTGAAAGTAGAGCTCAATCACAAGAAGAAATTTGGAAGAAACTCAAAACACGTGGAGGTTAAAGAGCATCCTATTAAAAGAGGAATGGGTCAACCAGGAAATTAGAGAAGAATTACAAAGATTCATGGAAACTAATGAAAATGAAGATACAACTGTTCGAAATCTCTGGAATACGGCAGAAGCAGTCCTAAAAGGGAAATACATTGCAACACAAGGCTCCCTCAAAAAACTGGAAAAAACTCAAATACACGAACTAACCTTGCACCTAAAGGAACCGGAGAAAGAACAGCAAATAAAACATACACTAAGAAGAATAAGAGAGTTAATAAAGATTTGAGCAGAGCTCAAGGAAATAGAGACCAGAAGAACTGTAGAAAAGATCAACAACACCAGGACTTGGTTCTTTGAAAGAATTCATGAGATAGATAAACTATTAGCCAGCCTTATTAAAAAGAAAAGAGAATAGACTCAAACTAATAAAATCATGAATTAAATAGGAGAGATCACCACCAATACCAAGGAAATACAAATGATTTTAAAAACATATTATGAGCAGCTATACGCCATTAAATTAGGAAATCTAGAAGAAATGGACGCCCTTCTGGGAAACCACAAATTACTAAAACTGGAAAAGGAAGAAATAGAAAGCCTGAACAGGCCAATAACCAAGGAGGAAACGGAAGCAGTCATCAAAAACCTCCCAAGACACAAAAGTCCAAGGCCAGATGGCTTCCCAGCGGAATTCTATCAAACGATTAAAGAAGAAATTATACCTATTCTACTAAAGATATTCCAAAAGATAGAAAGGGACGGAATACTTCCAAGCTCGATCTATGAGGCCAGCATCACCTTAATTCCAAAACCAGACAAAGACCCCACCAAAAAGGAGATTTATAGACCAATATCCCTGATGAACACAGGTGCAAAAATTCGCAACAAGATCCTAACTAGCCAATAGGATTCAACTAATACATTAAGAAGATGACTCACCATGACCAAGTAGGATTTATCCCCAGGATGCAAGGCTGGTTCGACATCGGCAAAACAATCAATGTGATAGATCATATCAACAAGAGAAAAAACAAGAACCATATGATCCTCTCAATACATGTAGAGAAAACATTTGACAAAATATAGCATCCATTCCTGATCAAAACTCTTCAGAGTGTAGGGATAGAGGGAACATTCATCAGCATCTTAAAAGCCATCTACAAAAAGCCCACAGCAAATATCATTCTCAGTGGGAAACACTGGGAGCCTTTCCCCTACGATGTCGACAGGGAAGTCCACTCTCACCACTGCTATTCAACGTGGTACTAGGGCAGCCCTGGTGGCCCAGCGTTTTGGCGCTGCCTTTAGCCCCGGGTGTGATCTTGGAAACCCGGGATCCAGTCTGACGTCAGGCTCCCTGCATGGAGCCTGCTTCTCCTTCTGCCTGTGTCTCTGCCTCTTTCTCTCTCTGTCTGTCTCATGAATAAATAAATAAATTCTTTCAAAAAAAAAAAAAAAGAACGTGGAAACACAACAACAACAACATGGTACTAGAAGTCCCAGCCTTAGCAAATCAGACAACAAAAAGGTGTAAAAGGCATTCAGACTGGCAAAGAACAAGTCAAACTCTCACTCTAAGGAGATGACTTGATACTGTACACAGAAAACCCAAAAGACTCCACCGCAAGATTGCTAGAACTGATACAGCAATTTGGCAGAGTGGCAGGATACAAAATCAAAGCCCAGAAGTCAGTGACCTTTCTATACACTAACAATGAGACTGAAGAAAGAGAAATTAAGGAGTCAATCCCATTGACAATTGCACCCAAAAGCATAAGATACCTAGGAAGAAACCGAACCAAAGAGGGAAAGGATCTATACCCTGAACACTACAGAACACTTCTGAAATAAATAGAGGAAGACACAAAGAAGATAGAAAAATATTCCATGCTCATGGAGTGGAAGAATTAATATTGTGAAAATGTCAGTGCTACCCAGGGCAATTTACGTGTTCAATGCAATCCCTATCAAAATACCATGGACTTTCTTCAGAGAGTTGGAAGAAACCATCTTCAGATTTGTGTGGAATCACAAAAGACCCCGAATAGCCAGGGGAATATTAAAGAAGAAAACCATAGCTGGGGGCATCACACTGCCAGATGTCATGTTGTACTACAAAGCTGTGGTCATCAAGACAGTGTGGTACTGGCACAAAAACAGACACATAGATCAATGGAACAGAACAGAGAATCCAGAAGTGGACCCTCAACTTTATGCTCAACTAATATTCGACAAAGGAGGAAGGAGTACCCACTGAAAAAAACAGTCTCCTCAGTCAAAGGTGCTGGAAAAATTGGATATCCACATGCATAAGAATGAAACTGGACCACTCTCTTGCACCATACACAAAGATAAACACAAAATGGATGAAAGATCTAAATGTGAGACAAGAGTCCATCAAAATCCTAGAGGAGAACACAGGCAACACACTTTTTGAACTCGGCCACAGTACCTTCTTTCAAGATACATCCACGAAGGCAAAAGAATCAAAAGCAAAAATGAACTATTGGTACTTCATCAAGATAAGAAGGTTTTGCACAGCAAAGGATACAGTCAACCTTGATACCAGTCAAAACTAAAAGACAACCTACAGTATGGGAGAAGATAATTCCAAATGACGTATCAGATAAAGGGCTAGTATCCAAGATCTATAAAGAATTTATTTAACTCAACAGCAAAGAAACAAACAATCTAATCATGAAATGGGCAAAAGACATGAACAGAAATCTCACAGAGGAAGACATAGACATGGCCAAAGGGCACACGAGAAAATGCTCCGCCATCACTTGCCATCAGGGACATACAAATCAAACCCACAATGAGATGCCACCTCACACCGGTGAGAATGGGGAAAATTAACAAGGCAGGAAATCACAAATGTTGGAGATGATGTGGAGAAAGGGGAACCCTCTTGCACTGCTGGTGAGGATGTGAACTGGTGCAGCCACTCTGGAAAACTGTGTGGAGGTTCCTCAAAGAGTTAAAAATAGATCTGCCCTACCACCCAGCAATTGCACTGTTGGGGATTTCCCCCAAAGGTACAGATGCAGTGAAAAGCGGGGACACGTGCACCCCGATGTGTCTAGCAGCAATGTCCACAATAGCCAAACTGTGGAAGGATCCTCGGTGTCCATCGAAAGATGAATGGATAAAGAAGATGTAGTTTATGTATACAATGGAATATTACTCAGCCATTAGAAATGACAAATACCCACTATTTGCTTTAACGTGGATGGAACTGGAGGGTATTATGCTGAGTGAAGTAAGTCAATTGTAGAAGGACAAACATTATATATTCTCATTCATTTGGGGATCGTAAATAATAGTGAAAGGGAATAGAAGGGAAGGGAGAAGAAATGTGTGGCAAATATCAGAAAGGGAGACAGAACATAAAGACTCCTAACTCTGGGAAACGAACTAGGGGTGGTGGAAGGGAGGAGGGCGGGGGGTGGGGGTGAATGGGTGACGGGCACTGACAGGGACACCTGACGGGATGAGCACTGGGTGCTATTCTGTAAGTTGGCAAATTGAACCGATAAAAAACGATAAAAACTGATAAAAAATAAATTTATTATATATAAAAAAGGAATATTACTCAGCCATTAAAAACGACAGATTACCCACCATTTGCTTCGACGTGGATGGAACTGGAAGGTATTATGCTGAGTGACTTAAGTCAGTCGGAGAAGGACAAACATTATATGGTCTCATTCATTTGGGGGAATATAAAAAATAGTGAAAGGGAATAGAGGGTAAAGGAGGAAAAGTGAGTGGGAAATATCGGAAAGGGAGACAGAACATAAAGACTCCTAATTCTGGGAAACAAACTACGGGTGGTGGAAGGGGATGAGGGCGGGGCGTGGGGGTGAATGGGTGACGGGTACTGCTGGGGGGCACTTTACGGGATGAGCACTGGGTGTTGTTTTGTATGTTGGTAAATTTAACACCAATAAAAAATAAATTTATTATAAAAAAAAAGACAATGTGATAATGCACAAAAACAGACACATAGATCAATGGAACAGAATAGGGAATCCAGAAATGGACCCTCAAACTAGGGTCAACTAATGTTCGACAAAGCAGGAAAGACTACCCACTTGAAAACGGACAGTCTCTTCAATAAATGGTGCTGTGAAAATTGGACAGCTTGTGCAGAAAAATGAAACTGGACCCTTCTCTTCCACCACACACAAGGATACATTCAAAATGGATGAAAGATCTATATGTGAGACAAGGATCCATCAAAATCCTAGAGGAGGGATCCCTGGGTGGCGCAGCGGTTTGGCGCCTGCCTTTGGCCCAGGGCGTGATCCCGGAGACCCGGGATCGAATCCCACATCGGGCTCCCGGTGCATGGAGTCTGCTTCTCCCTCTGCCTGTGTCTCTGCCTCCCTCTCTCTCTCTCTGTAACTATCATAAATAAATAAAAATTAAAAAAAAAAAATCCTAGAGGAGAACACAGCCAACACCCTTTAGGGTGTTGCAAGAAGTTGCAAGAACTTGGCCACAGGACCTTCTTGCAAGATACACCTATGAAGGCAAGGGAAACAAAAGCAAAAATGAACTCTTGGGACTTCATCAAGATAAAAAGCTTTTGCACAGCAAAAGAAACAGTCAACAAAACTAAAAGACAACCTACCGCATGGGAGAAGCTATTTGCAAATGACAGATAAAGGGAGGTATCCAAGATCTGTGAGGAAGTTATTAAACTCAACACCCAAGAAACAAACAATCCAGTCATGAAATGGGCAGAAGACAAGAACAGACGTCTCTCCATAGAATACTTACACATGGCCAACAAGCACATGAGAAAATGCTCTGCATCGCTTGCCATCAGGGAAATACAAATCAAAACCACAATGAGTTATCACCTGACACCCGTGAGAGTGCAAAAATTAACAGGACAGGTAAAAACAAATGTTGGCAAGGATTGGATAAAGGGAAACCCTCTTGCCCTGTTGGTGGGAGTGTGAACTGGTACAGCCCCTCTTTGAAACTGTGTGGACATTCCTCAAAGAGTTAAAAATAGATTTACCCTACGACCCAGCAATAGCACTACAGAGGATTTATCCCAAAGATACAGATGCAGTGAAAAGCAGTGAAAAGCCGAGACACCTATACCCCAATGTTTATAGCAGCAATACCTGTAACAGCCAAACTGTGGATGGAGCCTCCGTGTCCACTGAATAAATGAATGAATGAATAAAGAAGATGCGGTATATCTATATATATATATATACAATGGATTATTATTCAGCCATTTGAAACGACAAATACCCATCATTTGCTTTGATGTGGATGGAACCGGAGGGTATTATGCCGAGTGATGTAAGTCAGTCAGGGAAGGACAATCATTGTATCGTTCCACTCATACAGGGAATATAAAAATTCTTGAAAGGGATTATAGGGAAAAGGAGAGAAAATGAGTGGGAAAAAATCAGAGAAGGTGACAAAACATGAGAGACTCCTAACTCTGGGAAACAAACAAGGGGTAGTGGAAGGGGAGGTGGGTGGGGGGATACAGTGACTGGGTGACACGCACGGAGAGGGGCACTTGACAGGATGAGCCCTGGGTGTTATAGTATATTTTGGGAAATTGAACTCCATTAAAAAATATAAAGAATACCATATATGTTAATATTATTGAATTTATTATTTTAAAGATTTATTTATTTACTCATGAGAGACACACAGAGAGAGGCAGAGACACAGGCAGAGGGAGAAGCAGGCTCCACGCAGGAAGCCCGACGTGGGACTCGATCCCGGCACTCCAGGATCACACCCCAGGCTGCAGGCGGCGCTAAACCGCTGCACCACCAGGGCTGCCCAATTATATTGAATTGAAATAAAACATGTTTAAAATTTCCTTTGGGATTCCCCCTATCTCTACAACCCCTCCCCTTATAGATTCACGTTGGCAATCATCTCCCAAGCATTGGACCCACATCTGAAGGGTCTCATGACACGGGTTTCACTAGACAGTAATAATTGACCTTTTTCTAACAATAGCTAGCACCCTGAAGGGCCTTGAAACTTTTCTTCCAAAATTCCCTAGAGAATTGTGCTATCTCTAACCCTCTTCCAACTTAGAAGTATATAATGGGGAGAGGAGGGGCACTGCTCATGATCCCAGTGCAGCTCTTTCTGCCCGTGGGTCCTGTCCTCGGGCTTCAACTAACCCACCTGTTGCATCAAAGACATCTCAATGATTCTTTCTTGGCCCTTGGCCCTAACATCTTTCTGACATCATACGGACCGTGGGGTTCTACGAAACTTCAGTTCTAGTGAAAATAGCATCGCGTCGTTTTAAACAAACAGGCCAGAGCATCCCTAGTTAAAACTGGCTGCACTCTGGCCAAGGTCCCAACACTCCCCACTGCAGGCAAAGAGAACCCTTACAAGCCAAAACGCAGCAGCAAAGTGCATGCAGCACATACCAGAGACACACGCTGGAGTCACAGGCCCTGGGCATTACATGACCTCTTCTTCATAAACCCATTACTCTTAGGAGCAAGAACACAATGGGCTTTCCTAACACATAGAAGAAGACAGAGACCTAGACAAAATGCCAAGATGGAGGAATTCATCCCAAAAGAAAGAACAAGAAAAGGTCATGGCCAGGGATCTGAGACATATATGTTATAACCCTGATCCAGAATTTAAAGCAACAGTCATAATAACATACTAGCTGGGCTTGAGAAAAGCATGGAAGACATCAGGGAAGCCCTTCCCGCAGAGAAAAAAAAGACTTACAAACTAGTCAGGCCAAAATGAAAAATGCAATAATGGAGAGTCAAAACCAACTAGAGTCAGTGGCCATAAGCATGGAGTTAAACAGAGGAATGTTTAAGTGACATAGAAGACAGAATAAGGGAAAATAATGAAACTGAAAAGAAGAAGAAGAGAAAACTCATGGGTTGCCACGGGGGCTTGTAGGGTTGGTCTTTTATTGAAACCCAACCAGGGAACCTAAATCCTTTTAACATCTCTATTGATATCACCACTGAGTAAGGACTACTGATAACACCTTCAGTGACTTACTTCCTTTTCTCTCGCTTTTTTTCTTTTTTATCAAAAAGTTTTAAACTTTATTAAAATTTTTTTCAAGATTTTTTAATAAATTTATTTTTTATTGGTGTTCAATTTCCCAACATATAGAATAACACCCAGTGTTCATCCTGTCAAGTGCCACCCTCAGTGCCCGGCACCCAGTACCCCCCCCTCCCGCCCACCTCCCCTTCCACCACCCCTAGTTCTGTTTCCCAGAGTTAGGAGTCTTCCATGTTCTGTCTCACTTTCTGATATTTGCCACTTATTTTTTCTCCTTTCCCCTTTATTCCCTTTCACTATTTTTTATATTCCCCAAATGAGTGAGACCATATAATGTTTGTCCTTCTCCGATTGACTTATTTCACTCAGCATAATACCCTCCAGTTCCATCCACGTCGAAGCAAATGGTGGGTATTCGTCATTTCTAATGGCTGAGTAATATTCCATTGTATACATAAACCACATCTTCTTTATCCATTCATCTTTCGATGGACACCGAGGATCCTTCCACAGTTTGGCTATTGTGGACATTGCTGCTATAAACATCGGGGTGCAGGTGTCCCGGCGTTTCATTGCATCTGTATCTTTGGGGTAAATCCCCAACAGTGCAATTGCTGGGTCGTAGGGCAGATCTATTTTTACCTCTTTGAGGAACCTCCACAGAGTTTTCCAGAGTGGCTGCACCAGCTCACATTCCCACCAACAGTTCACATCCTCACCAACAGTGTAGGAGGGTTCCCCTTTCTCCACATCGTCTCCAACATTTGTGGTTTCCTGCCTTGTTCTTTATCCCCATTCTCACTGGTGTGAGGTGGTATCTCATTGTGGTTTTGATTTGTATGTTCCTGATGGCAAGGGGTGCGGAGCATTTTCTCCTGTGCCCTTTGGCCATGTCTATGTCTTCCTCTGTGAGATTTCTGTTCACGAGTGACTTACTTCCTTTTTAGGGTCTGGTAATTCTTTGTTGGTCACAAGTAGCTATTATAACAAGACCCCATCTCTGGCATCCTGCAACAGGATGGTCTGGTTTATTTATCTCTGGTTTCTTTTCATCTCCACATTTTTTGGGATTTTTGTGACCCTGATTCCGTGGCCCCCTACCTATCTCTCCCTATCTAGCCCTGCCTGTCGCTTACTCTCTTCCCATAATAGTTTCTCCAGGGAATGCCATTTTATAGGATTCCCTTTTCATTTTGTAAAGTCAAATTCAATTTAGAAATTTTAAATTTACATGTAATGTAATATTTGGAATGCAAAAGAATCTTTGTGGTTCTGTGTTTACTCCTCTAGGACTATGATTCTAACATTTAAACAATCCGTATCTTAAACATATTTTTATAGTGAAAGGGAATAAAGAGGAAAGGAGAGAAAATGAGTGGGAAATATCAGAGAGGGTGACAGAACATGAGAGACACCTAACTCTGGGAAAGGAACAAGGTAGTGGAAAGGGAGGTGGGTGGGGGATGGGGTGACCCGGTGACAGACACTGAGGGGGGGGGGCACTTGACGGGATGAGCACTGAGTGATATGCTATATGTTGGCAAATTGAACTCCAATAAAAAAATAATTTAAAAAAGAGCTCCCCCCCAAAAAATAAAAACAATAAATAAAAATATTTTTAACTGTTGACTTTTACTCAGTGTGAAAATTACTTTTCAAATAACCTGGTTATCTGAATGAAGCCCCTAAAAAGGTGTTCTAAATGGAAAGTACTACAGCATCCACTTTTATAAAAACTTACCAGTTCTGTATTAAAATGAAATCGTAAAAACGACAAAATCACTTATGAGTAAAAGAAGTTGAATGCATTCTTCTTCGCTTAATGCAAGCTTAAGAAAAAACATTACTTATTACCCCTTTTGATGAGATTATAACTGAGATGCACTTATAATTAAGAAGCTTTGTCCTATGAATCATTCATTGTCCATTTATCATAATTTTAAAAACTAAAATTGGATTGACTTATTTGTAAAATCACTTGTTTTATTAATAACAGAAGACTTACATGAAATTCTTTTTTAAATTTCGTTTTACTTTTATTTATTTATTTATTTATTTATTATTTTTAAATTATTTTTTACATTTAAATTCTAAGAAATCAACCATACCGTAAATTATTAAAGAAAAGAGTGGTCCATCGTTTCCCTACAGGGAAATTCCTTTTCAACCACTGAGTTTGCCTGAGGATAAATCTCCAATTTGCTCTTTGAATTCAAATGTTCTTTTTCATCAGATAATTAACAATGAACAGTATAACACACCCTCTGTAATGCTCTTATCCACAGCACCACCTTAGTGAATGCCTAATTAATCAAAAAGCCTTCTGCTATTTCCATTACTGTTTCTTTGTGAGGCAAGAAGTCAGTATGCTTACAGTCACAGGGATGTGGGAAGGAAAGGTGGATAAATATATATGGCTTTAGCATGCCATCATTGCAAAAGTCCATTTTTGTTTTTTTATTTTTTTGAATATTTTGTATTGGAGTTCGATTTGCCAACATATAGCATAACACCCAGTGCTCATCCCGTTAAGTGCCCCCGTCAGTGCCCCTCACCCAGTCACCCCTTCCCCCCGCCCACCCACCTCCCCTTCCACTACCCCTTGTTCATTTCCCAGAAAAATTAAATATCTTTATAACCTGCAACCCACTAACGAATACTTGAGGACGCAGAGCATAACATTCCTCCAAGAAACTGCCAACTGTCTTAATGTTTCACTAGAGGGAAAAGCAAGGTTAGTTTGACAATAGCAAGGCCTCCTGTATCTGATGAGTCTTCTTTAGCATATGAAAATCCTTTTGGAACTTGTCTTATGTTCACTTCCCCCAACCCCAACCCCAACCTCAAAGTATATAATCAGCTGCCCCTCACAATCCCCAGGCAGCAGCAGCTCTCTCTGCCCATGGGACCTGTCCCCCATACTTTAATAAAATCACTTTTCATCAAAGACACCTCAAGAGTCCTTTCTTGGCCACCGGCTCCAAAACTGCATCAACTACATTTCAAACCTACATCAACATCATCTGAACTGCCGAAAGCCAGCATAGCTTTGTGCAAAGGAGCCGAAACCTGAAATTCGATAGTGCCTTGCACAAAGGCACTGCGAGGATGGTTTGAGAAACAAACACTGGGACGTGGTTTCCTCAGGTGTTAGCAACTGCACAAAAAGCATTGCAGCAAAGCTTGTGTGTCAAGTGCAGTGGATTGAAACTAAAGAATTGGTTTTCCAACTGGAGAATTGCATTTTATACAAGCCACAATCTTACAAAGTTACATTTTTGCTTGGAAGCATGTTGATGACTTTATACAACACCTAATTGACATAACACTGGTGGGGACCTTGCGGGGGGGGGGGGGGGGGGCGGGGGCGGGGGCGGGTTGTGGAGTGGGGAGTCAGGGAGTCCTTGTCCTTTAAAAGGCTTCTCTACAACTTGGGGATAAAAGCAGTGAAAAACACTGCCTTTGAGGACCGGCCGGTGGCCCAGCGGTTGAGCCTGTGCCTTTGGCTCAGGGAGTGATCTTGGGGTCCTGGGAGGAGTCTGCTTCTCCCTCTCTGCCTATGTCTCTGACTCTCTGTGTCTCTCATGAATAAATAAATAAAATCTTCAAACAAACAAACAAACAAACAAACAAACAAACAAAAAACCCCCACTGCCTTTGATAATCATTGGGGTTGCCTCAGAGCTTATGATTTTCTCTTTGAGGATTTCTCGTCTGACAAGTTGGTGAGGATGTTGAAAATAAATGCCAATGTTCAAAGGATTAAGTAAATCCTAATGAAGAGGGAGAGTTAGGTCCTTGTCTCACAGAGTTGAAGAAGAATGAATTTCTCTGACAAAAGAGAGTGAGTGAGTAAAGCCATAGAAGTTTACTAAGCAAGGCTACAGAGAGAGGTCTCAGGAGTGATAAGGGTCCCAACAGGGTTGCCCACGTGGGTCTCCACTGACAATCTTTTGTTTAGAACGGGGCAGGGAGCTTGTGGCCTTATCTTATTCTTGTGACCTCTTAGTTTGAGTAGGGACTTGTGATAACGGTCTTTAATGATTTACTCCTTTTAGGATCTGGTTATTGTTTGTTGATCACAGATGATTGTCATTAAAAAAGACGCCACTACCACCACCCCTAGGGCGGGGTTGTTTGGGTTGTTCCCTCATCTCTGCTTTTCTTACACCTCAGCATTTTGGGGATTTCTATTAGCCTGATGATCCCACAGCCCCCTATCTGTCCCAACCGAGTCCTATCCATCCCTTACTCAGTAAGGTCCCTCTACCTGGGGGGCGGGAGGAAGGATCTTATATTTATGATCTGAGTTTCATGTGGCTTGTCCACTTCCAGACTCCACCAAGAACAAATATAATGCTTCTGTTTTGAATCGGTTGATGTGATGAAATAAAAGAATACAAGAATACAAGATGAGGCAGTGGATAATTCCCAAATGTTTAACAATATTTGGATCTTTTCTGAATCTTTGCTAGAGCATTCCAACTGTGGAATGAGAATAAAGGCATCCCCAAAGTTAATAGATTGCACGATCTTTTGTTTGTTTGTTTGTTTGTTTGTTTTAATGGTCTGTGATCTTTGTTTGTTTTGTTTGTTTCAATGAAAAGGAGTTTATTTTGCACCAATGAGTGAAAGCAACCTTACACAGTCCAAAGAATTTTAGTAGACGCTAAGAGAGTTTATGGTAGGCCTAATGTGTTAGTGCAACACCAAGGCTAAACATTTTCAATCTTACTGCCTATAGTATTTTGACAAAACCAATCCCTAAATTCTGGAAGTGGAATGTCCAGCTTTGGCTTTTGAACTGAATCAGTGCTTAACAGTTTGAAACACCTAATCATGACCAAATCCAGTTACAAACTGGAGTTAGCTAATTAGCTTTGTCTAAAGGAGTTTTCTCCTATCTCTGTGAGAGGCAAGTGGTTACAGTTGAAAGCCAGGTGCGTAGGTTAAACTCCTACCTATAAGGGGACTTCAAAAGGCATTGTCTTTGCTGATGTTTACATTTCAAAGAGCAGGCTCCAAGGCCATTAGGAGAGACCTTTCTGGGATCCTCGGAGCTGCCAAGGGGCTTGCTTATATAGCTCTTAAAAAGATTTACGTACATCTCAACAGAAGAGCAGAGAAAGAATTTACAAGTTCTCTAAAGGGAATGCTCCAAGGAATGGGAGGGGCAAGAGTGGCTTTCCTTTTTGGCAATAAAGAAAACAGCAAATTTATTTTATTTTTCCACATTCTCACAAAAAGTTGCTGGACAAATGTGAAGAACACCTTATTTAAACACCAGGCAAGAACCACTCCTTTTGTTTTCACCATACATTCTTGTTGTTTTGTTAACCTTTCTTATTTAATATACTAATTTTGTTGTGGTCTCAACCAAAACAACAGCAGAATTTTCGGGTCATTTGAATCAGCATAGAGATTTCAAAAAACATTAAACCAAATAAAACCCCATGTTAACCCAGAAATGCCAAGGGAGAAGAGTAATGAGGGGACATTTGCTCCAGCAGAAAACAAAGCAGAGATTAGTAACTATTTTAATTATCATTACACCTCTTCATTGTATGATTAAATGTTAAAAGAGCAATAATTCCAAGTTTTGCTGAGCCTTTTCATGAGCGTGTACGGAAATCTCACGCGTTGCTGGTAGAAATATGAAATGACACAAAAGCTCTGGAAAAATCTTAGGAAAAACTTCTCACCAAGTTACCCATACAACTACCCCATGACACAGAAATTTCACCCCTGGGTGTTGCCCAAGTGAACTGAAAACTTAGGTTCACTCAGACATTTTAACTTAACTGTTCAGCTTTATTAATAAAACCCTCAAACTGAAAACAGGGATCCCTGGGTGGCTCAGCAGCTTCACGCCTGCCTTTGGCCAGGGCGCGCGATCCTGGAGTCCCGGGATCGAGTCCCACGTTTGGCTCCTGGCATGGAGCCTGCTTCTCCCTCTGCCTGTGTCTGCCTCTCTCTCTCTCTGTCTATGCCTATCATAAATAAATAAATAAAATATTTAAAAATACCAAAACCCCTCAACAAAGTAGGGATAGATGGAACATAACTCAACATATAAATCCATATTACAAAAAACCCACAGCTAGTGTCCTCCTCAATTAGTAAAAATGATCATTTTCCCTCTGCATTTAGGAAGAAGACTAGAATGTCCACTCTCACCATTAGAATTTAACATAGGTTAAATTGCCGAAGTCTTAGCTTCAGCAGTCAGAAAACAAGAAGAAATAAAGAAATAAAATGCCCCCAAATCAGCAAGTTCACTGTTCTCAGATGACATGATACTGTAAATACCCAAAAAGACTTCACCAAAAAACTGCTAAAATATATAAATTCAGCAAAGTTGCAGGTACAAAATACAAAATCAAGCAATAACAAAGTGGAAAACAAATTAAAAAAAAAGAAATAAGGAAATCTATGCCATTTGCAATTTCATCAAGAGGAAAAAAAATACCTAGAATGAAGACCTAACTACGTAAGTAAACAATCTGTACTCTGATAACTATAACCATTTATGAAAGAAACTGTGGAGGCATAAAGAAATGGAAAAGTATGCTGTCTATGCTGATATACTGGAAGAACAAACATTGCTAAAATGTCTATACTACCGAGAGCAATCTACACATTCAATGCATACCAAAATTCTACAAGCATTTTTCACAGATGTAGATTTTAAAAAACACCAAATATTTATGAAGCTACAAAAGACCGCAATGGCCAAAGCAATTGTGAAAAAGAAAAATAAAACTGGAGGCATCATGATTCTGGATACCAATTTGTATTACACCAAGCTGTCATCATCAAGAAAGTATGATACTTGCAGAAACCCAGACACACAGATCCATGGAACATAACAGAAGACCCAGAAATGGACCTATAGCTCTGTGGACAACTAAATTTCAACAAGGCAAAAAGAATATCTAATGGAGAAAACACAGTCTCTTCAACAAATAGTGTTGAGAAAACTCAGAAGAATAGCATAACAAAATCACCATGGATGAAAGACCTAAAGGTGAGACAGGAAACCACCTAAATTCCAGAGAAGAATACAAGTTGTAGCAATTTGACACTAGCTGTGGCAACTTCTCAGATATATGCTGAAATGTCCACAATAGCCAAACTGTGGAAGGAGCCTCAGTGTCCATCGAAAGATGAATGGATAAAGAAGATGTGGTCTATGTATACAATGGAATATTACTCAGCCATTAGAAACAACAAATACCCACCATTTGCTTCAACGTGGATGGAACTGGAGGGTATTATGCTGAGTGAAATGAGTCAGTCGGAGAAGGACAAACATTATATGTTCTCATTCTTTTGGGGAATATAATAGTGAAAGGGAATAGAGGGGAAGAAAGAAGAAATGGGTAGGAAATATCAGAAAGGGAGACAGAACATGGAAGACTCCTAACTCTGGGAAACGAACTAGGGTGGTGGAAGGGGGGGAGGGTGGGGGGTGGAGGTGACAGGGTGGCGGGCACTGAGGGGGGGCACTTGACGGGATGGGCACTGGGTATTATTCTGTATGTTGGCAAATTGAACACCAATAAAAAATAAATTTATTATTTAAAAAAAAGATATGCTGAGGAAAGGGAAATAAAAGCAAAAATGAACTACTGGGTCTTCAGAGTAAAACACTTCTGCACGGTGAAGGAATGAATCAACAAAGCAATTAATGGAATGAGAGGAGATATTTGCAAATGATATATCTGACAAAGGGCTAGTATCCAAAATCTGAAGGAATTTATCAAACTCAACACCCAAAAAAACCCAAATAGTCCAGTTAAGAAATCAGCAGAAGATATGAATAGACACTTTTCCAAATAAGACATCCAGATGTCCAACAAGCACATGAAAAGATGGTCAACATCACTCATTCTCAAATAAATACAAGTCAAAATTGTGATGAGCTATCACCCCTCAGCAGTCAGAATGGCTCAAATAAACAACACAAGACACAACAGATGTTGATTAGCATGCATGAGAAAGGGAAAACACTGGTGCACTCTTGGTAGGAATGCAAACTGGTGCAACTCTCAGAGGAATTTCCACACTCTCTACCAGAAAGATTGCACCAGTTTGCATTCCTACCAACAGTGCACCAGAGTGTGGAAATTCCTCTGAAAGCTAAAAATAGAAATACCCAAAGACAGCAATTGCACTCTTAGGTATTTACCCAAAAAATAAATAAAATATATTTGAAGAGTTACAGGCACCCTGATGTTTATAGCAGTGTTATCAACATATCCAAGCTATGGAGAGAATCTAAATGTCCATCAGGTGAGGAATGGATAAACAAGATATGTCAGATACACAATGCAATATTACTTCACCATTTTAAAAAAATGAAATCTTGTCATCTGTGAGAGGATGTGGATGGAGCTCAAGTATATTATGCTAAGCAATATAAGTCAGTCACAAAGACAAATAAATACCATATTATCTCACTCATATGTGGTATTTAAGTCTCCCTCTGCCTACATCCCTGCTTCTCTCTCTCTGTGTCTCTCATGAATAAATAAATAAATATTTAAAAAATGAAAGAAAACAAGTGAATATATGGGAATGAGAGGGGGAGAGAAAAAAGATATCATTAACTATAGAAAACAAACAGTTTTGATGGAGGTTAGTAGGGAGATGGGCTAAATGGGACATGATTATTAAAGAGGACACTTGTGGGCACGTGGGTGGCTAAGTCAATTATGTGTCTGACATCAGCTCAAGTCATGATCTCAGGGTCCTGGGAGTGAGCCCTCATTGAGCACCCCCTAATCAGTGGGCAGTCTACTTGTCCCTCTGCCTCTCCCCTGCGTGGTGTGGGTATAGTCTCTGTTTCTCTTTCTCAATTAAATAAAATCTTTAAAAACACTAAAGAAGAAGAAGAGGGTGCTTGTGAATATTGTGTGTTGTATGTACGGGATGAATCAGCTCTATTCCCGAAACCAATACTGCACTGTACTGTGATAATACCACTTTTTTTAAAGTTTAAATTTAACATACAGTTAAATGTCAATATTTAACATACAGTTAAATGTGGTCAATATTATCAATCTACAGAGTGCAAATCAAAATGATCATGAGATATCACTTCTTCCTAGTAGAAAGTCTGTAATAATAATAATAATAAATGCAGAAAATAAGTCTTGCAAAATATATAGAGAAACTAAAACCCTTGTGCACTGGTGGTAATCTTTTGTAAAGCTTGCAAGTCCTATGGAAAATAGTATAGTGGTTCCTCAAAATAAATGAGAATAGATCCAATGTAGGATCCAGTTGTGTCGGATCCTATGGACAAAGAATTGAAAGGAGAGTCTCAAAAAGATAGTTTTCAGATAGTTATCTCTAAAGATAGTTGTATACACTGTACACTCACATTCACAGCAACAGTATTCAAAGGATCATGAAAGTAGATGGATAAACAGAATGTGACATATTAATAAAATGGAACATTTTTTTTAATTTTTATTTATTTATGATAGTCACACACACAGAGAGAGAGAGGCAGAGACACAGGCAGAGGGAGAAGCAAGCTCCATGCACCAGGAGCCCGACGTGGGATTCCATCCCGGGTCTCCAGAATCGCGCCCTGGGCCAAAGGCAGGCGCTAACCCGCTGCGCCACCCAGGGATCCCTGGAACATTTATTTGATGTAAATAGGAATAAATCTTGTTACATGCTATCACATATTCCATGTATGAAATTTTAGGACATTATGCTAAGCGAATTAGGCCAGTCACAAAAAGACACAGTCTGTGTGGTCCCCTACTTATACAAGTTACCAAAATTAGTCACATTCATAGAAAATAAAAAAGTAAGTAAAGCTATTGTTTACCAAGGCTGGGGTTAAGAAGAAAAGAGGAGTATTGTTAAAGAAGACAGGGTTTTTTTTGTTATTTAAAATGAAGAAGTTCTGGACACAATGCACCATAGTGTAGATGTATTAACACTACATTCTATTTACACTTCAAAACGGTAATGATGGCAAATTTTACATGTTTTTACCACAATAAAAAAAATGTGCTGTTAGAGTTACTGCTGATCCAAAAGCAAAAGACTTATGAAAGGTCTCAGAAAATTTAAAAGAGACATTAAGATTAAGAGGAAAAAAATACTGTTTCTTTCTCTTGGATTTGATTGATCTTTATCTTGAAGAGTTTGTGTTTGAATTCCTCATTACAAAAAAATCTGTCACCATCTTCCACGTCCTTGCCCTTGGGGTTTTTGATGAGAACTCTAGCTCTGCCACAAGCTAATGACTGAAGAGTTCTTCTTAGTTCTCTATCCTCTGAATGAGAAAAAAAATGTTTAGAATTTTTTATATCACACACTTAATGAATATAATCAAAAGTTACTTAGTCCATATGGACATTGCTGTTACAAACATTGGGGTGCAGCTGTCCTGCCGTTTCACTGCATCTTTGGGGTAAATCCCCAGCAGTGTAATTGCTGGGTCATAGGGTAGTTCTATTTTTAACTCTTTGAGGAACCTCCACACAGTTTTCCAGAGTGTCTAAACCAGTTGACACTCACACCAACAGTGCAAGAGGGTTCCCCTTTCTCCACATCCTCTCCAACATTTCTTTCCTGTCTTGTTAATTTTCACCATTCTCACTGGTGTGGTGGTAGCCAAACTGTGGAAGGAGCCTCAGTGTCCGTCGAAAGATGAATGGATAAAGAAAATGTGGTATATGTATATGTATACAATGGAATATTACCTAGCCATTAGAAATAGATACCCACCATTTGCTTCAACATGGTTAGAACCAGAGGGTATTACGCTAAGTGAATAAGTCAATCGGAGAAGAACAAACATCATATGGTCTCATTCATCTGGGGAATATAAATAATAGTGAAAGGGAATTAAAGGGAAAGGAGAGTGGAAAATATCAGTGACAGTGACAGAACATGAGCAACACCTCTCTGGGAAATGAACAAGGGTGGTGGAAAGGGAGGTGGGCGGGGGGTTAGGGTGACTGGGTGATGGGCACTGAGGGGGGCACTTGACAGGATGAGCACTGGGTGTTATATGTTGGGAAATCGAACTCCAATAAAAAATATATACAAAATTTTTTTTTTTAAATAAGGTTTTAAAATTAAAAAAAAAAAAAAACTTACCTAATCCAGTAGCCATCTTAATTTCTTCTAAGCTGAAATGATCTCCTTCATTAAACATCAACAGCACCAATGTTTGGAAAAGAGTCACCTGAAGTTCTTTTTTGCCCTATTAGAAGCAATATTGTATTAATTTATAGAACAATAACATGTTATTGATGACTCAGGTAGGACTTTAGTTACATAAGATGGTCTACATTTGTTGTATTAAAGTATTAAATTGAAAAATAAGTCCTGTGGAAGCAAAGTAGAGCTAAAAGTAGGTGAATATTAACTAGAAAATAATAGAATTTACTGTTTCCACAAATAAATAAAACACACTTTCCATCTCAAACCTCAGAACACACTAGATATATTTTAAAAAATAACAGGAAAATATGCGTTAATTATCTATTCGTCACTTATTCACATTAATATAACTCTGGCTAAATAATTTCCCAATTGCTTCTTTCAGTTACCATTCACTGATAGTAATTATGAAAATTACGTTGTACTCCTTCTAAACATTTAACTGAAATCAATTAAATACTTAATGTTAAACCTTTGAGCATGGGGGGAAGAAAAACCCCTTTGACACTGGTCTTGACAACTTTTTGGATATGATACCAACAGTAGCAGCAGCAACAACAACAAAAACAAAACAACAGCAAGTAAGCAAATGGGACTGTCGTAACAGCAATTTTCTGCAAAGGAAAGGAAATAAATTTATTCATTGTTCAATTCAACAAAATGAACGGCATCCTACAGAATGGAAGGACTTATTTGCAAACCATTTATCTGACAAAGGGTAATATCCAAATACATAAAATATTTATACTACTCAATTTAAGAAAAGCCAAAATAAAAGCTCATTAAAAACAGGCAAAGGGTGTCAATAATCAGTTTTTCCAAAAAAGATACGCAAATGGCTGAAAACTACATGAAAACATGTTCAAAAACAATAATCACTAGGGAAACTGTAAACAAACCAAAATGGAAGTTCATCATAAAAATAACAATAGAATCATCATTATATATATATATTTTTTTTTTTTTAAAGATTTTATTTATTTATTCATGAGAGACAGAGAAAGAGGTAGAAACACAGGTAGAGAGAGATGCAGGCTCCATGCAGGGAACCCAATGTGGGACCCGATCCCAGGATTCCAGGATCACACCCTTAGCTGAAGGCAGAAGCTCAACCACTGAGCCATCTCGGAGTCCCTAGAACAATATATTATATAATCCAACAATTCCACTTCTGGGTTTCTATTTGAAAGAAAGGAAATCACTATGTAAAAGAAATCTGTGCACCCTCATGTTCTTTGCAGCACTATTTACAACAGCCTTGACATGGAAACAACTTAAGTATATATGAATAGAAAAATGTGTAAGAAAATGAGACAGATTAGATTAAATAGATACACAGATTAGATAGGTTTATGTAGGTATACAGTTTTTATATACATTAATTATACATAGATACAATGTGTATTTATCAATAAGAAAATAAAATTCTACCCTTTCTGACGATGATGGACGGAAGGCATGAGGCTAAGTGAAATAAGTAACAGAAAATCAAATGCCATACGATCTCATGTTTTACATTATACTATGCTAATATATATTCCCATCAGTCTGAGAGCATAAGTGCCCAACTAATATCTCAAAACTAATTCCCATCTGCTCATGAGTGCTAACATCTGGCCTATTTAATATCCCTAACTGAGCTGCCTTAGTGAAGGTGTTTTTCTGCCAAAACAAACCTGTAAAGGCTTTAGAAAGAACTGCGTACTCAAATATACAGATAACTCAAGGAATCAAAGATTCACGTGAACAGTACACAGTCAAAGTATACTAACAAAGCACCAAAACTGATGTCAAAAAATGAATATGAATTCTGACAAATAATTCAGAACAATCCTCTTAACAAAATTTAGTGAACTACAAATAATGAAAGACAACTAAGGGGAATTTAAGAAAACAATGCATGAAAATAATTTCAACAAAGATACAGAAATGACTAAAGACAAAAATTCTACAGTGGAAGAACAGAGTGAGTGAATTCAGTTTAGAGCTTATTCAATAGCTATCTCATTATGCAGAATAAAATTCAGTGAACTTCTGGGGTTATGAGAATCCTAGAAAAAGAGGAGAAAGACAATGTGACAGAAGATATATTTAAAGTAATAAGGACTGAAAACTTCCTAAACTAGACAAAAGAAATGTATGTCCAGACTCATGAGCCCCAAGAGACTCCAAATAGGTTAAACTTTTAAGGAGTAAACTCATTACAATGAAATTATCAAATGTGTAAACCAAAAGAGTTTTGAAAGCAACAAAAGAAAATTCGCTCATCATATACAAAAGTGAGACTACAAGAATATGAGCAGAATTCTCACCAAAACTTTGCAAGCCAGGAGAGAGCAACCTATACAGTAATAAAAAAAAAGAAAGAAAAAATAAGATCCAATGATATGGTGCATATCAAAAACTGCATTTTAGCTTTCACAGAATGTACAGGAAGAGGTGAAAAGATTTTGCCTAGTTTATATTAATAGCCAATTAATTAATAATTAACAGAAATTAGACAAAATACAGATAAGGCCAAGAATGGACAAAGAAAGGTGATTATATAATGAAAGGGCAATCCAAAAAGAACACAGAAATTTTAAATACATATGCTGTCAACATATGTATTTGACAGAAACTTTAAATACATAAATATATATGCTGTCAACATTGGGGCACTTAATATATAAAGCAATAGTAATAGAACTAAAAGGAGAAATAAATTAAAAAGTGACAAGTTAACAGTTAAGGACTTTCCATACACTATTCTCACGAACAGACCGTTCATCCAGATGCAAAATCAATTAGTAGGGAATGCTGAAAAATACTGTAGACTCAAGGACAAATAGAGCCTTTTTTGGGGACAGATAATATATGCCATTTAAATAATTTTAAAAAGCAGGAAGATAGAAATTCTATCAGGTCTATTTTCTGACCACAATAGTAAGAAATCAGAAATCAGTAACAAAAGGAAAACTTGCAAATATATGGAAGCTACACGACACAATAATGGTTCAAAGATCTTATAAATATACTTACTTGAGACAAATGATAAGGGAAATGAAACTGATGAGTTGTAGCAAAAGCAGTGGTTAAAGGGATTATTTTTACAGCAATAAATATCTACATTTATTGTATTACCTCAAATTCACCTAATTTATATCAAGTAGGAACTAGAAAAGCAAAAACAAACTAAGTCCAAATTAGTAGGAGGAGAGACCTGGTATCAGAGCAGAAATACATGAAAGAGAACAGAAAAAAAAAAAAAAAACATTAACAACACTAAAAGTTGGCTCTTTGAAAAGAAGAAATTTGCAAAACTTTACACAGACTCATCAAGAGAAATGACAAAAAATTATAAAGACAAGACACTACCACAGAAACCACAGAAATTCAAAGATTCGGAAGACTACTATATACAATAATACACCAAAACATTAGATGACCTAGAAAAAAATAACTGAATTTCTAAAAATACATAACTTACCATCACAGAAACATAAAAAAATAAAAAACTTGAACACAGCAATTCGTAGTAAAGAGATCGAACAGGTAAATCAAAATCCTTCTACAAAGAAAAATACAGACCCTAACTTCATAAGGGGTAAACTACTTAAAAAATAATACCAACTCTTCTCAAACTCTTATAAATAACTAAGATGAGGGCAGCCCTGGTGGCGCAGCGGTTTAGCACTGCCTGCAGCCCAGGGCGTGATCCTGGAGACCCTGGATCAAGTCCCACGTCGGGCTCTCTGCATGAAGCCTGCTTCTCCCTCTGCCTGTGTCTCTGCCTCTCATTCTCTCTCTGTGTCTCTCTGAATAAATTAATAAAATCTTAAAAAAATAAAAATAAAAATAAATAAATAAGATGAGGAAACAGTACCAGGTTCATTTCAGTAGGCGAACATTATTACACTCATAATAAGGCAGATAAAGACACTATAAGAAAACAGCAAGATACCTTGAATACATGTGCAAAAATTCTCAAATACTGGGTAAGTGAATTTAACAGAACCTTAAAAAGATCTTCTACCATGACCCAATGGGATTCATCCCCATGATACAAAGGTGAGTCAACATATGCAAAGCTATGTGATATATTACACTAACAGAATGAAAGATACAAATCACATGATCATCTCAATAGTTGCAGAAAAAGCACTTGAAAATAATTCACGTGAATTCATGACAAAAACTCTCAAACAAGTGGTTACAAAATAACATACCTCAACATAATGAAGGCCACAAATGAGAAGCATACAGCCAACATTTAGCTGAACAGCAGAGGTTAGAATTTAATCTTAACTAAATGGTTTCAGCTGCAGGCTTACATATTTTTATTTTCTCCATTTTTCCCACCAATTTTATTTTTTTTCCTGTTTCAAACTCCGCTCCATTCCTCCAACTTCAAGCCATCTACTTATCAATTACCTCAGTCTTCCCTGTTCTTCCCCATTCTCCACTTAAAGCCTGTCCTCTAAATGTCTTCCTATGAAGTTTAGACTTTGGTCCATTAACAGGAGTAGATCCAGCTTTTGTGGCATCGGAATCTTACACAATTTGGAGACCACTCTCAATAAAAATGATTTAATTCGAAATGAAAAGTTATACAGCTAAATAACTATGTACTGAAAATGAATAAACATATTTATGGCTGGAAAGTAACATATATGGTGATTACATTATCAAGATTATAACTGATTATGACTTCATAATTTGCATTCACAGCTAAATATTACATTTCTGTTTTTGTATGGTTTTTTTTCTGTGCTTTTATTGGTTTTCCCCAGGTACATATGCATCATCTAGTTTTCAACAGGTGTTATTTCCTTTCAATGTATTAAAAAAAGGCAGAATATAGTCATAACCTTTTAATACCTATAGTTATTCATATTATCCTGAATGCAGGTAAATAGCTTCCAGGGAGTGAGATACTAATTATTAATTCCAGCAAATACTGCACTAGTTCCCTTTTATCCCAACCTTTGTTCATTCTGGGATGAAATTTTGAAAAAGTACGTGTCTGTGCATGAATACACCTGAAAATAATTAAATTATCTGTAATATAGTTCTCAAATTTGGTTATGATGTGAATTTACAAAGTAATTAAGCAGAGCTGGTTTTTTTTTTTTTAACATCATTACGATATGATGAAAAATGCTCCACAATAATGGAAGGTATTTCCCTAATAAAGAATCCATTGTGTATAATTTGCTGAATAACAAAACCAAAAAAAAAAAAAAAACAACAACAACAAAGAAAGGTCTTAAAATTTTTACTGGGAAACAAGTAACACTTCTGAAAATATGTACTTGCAGAATTTTTAATTTAAAATAGATGTCACGAAATCCCTGGGTGGCTCAGTGGTTGAGCGCCTGCCTTCGGCCCAGGGCATGATCTTGGAGTTCTGGGATTGAGTCCCACATCAGGCTCCCTGCATGGAGCCTGCTTCTCCCTCTGCCTGTGTCTCTGCCTCGCTCTCTGTGTCTCTCATGAATAAATAAATAAAATCTTTAAAGAAAATACGTGTCACATTCAGGTGGGATGCAGGATTTTTACAGCCTGAAATTATTCAGTGTGCTAATATGTGTCATAATACACTTTCCAAACCCGTAAGCTGCAACATATCAACCTTGAACACTAATACAATATAAAGACTTTGGAAGATAATTATGTGCCAATGGAACATTGTCAAGCATAATAAATGTATCAGTTTGGTGGGAGGTGCTGATCAAGGGAGACTTTGTGACTTCTGTTCAATTTTTCATTAAATCTTACACTGCTGGATTGAAGAGAATGCATGTATAGTTTAATTTCAAATCATTTTAATGAAAAAAGGAGTTATGAAAATATTATAATTTCTCAAATAATGAGAGTCCAACCAGCAAGAAGACTGGTCCTATCTAACTCAATCTGGTATTATCAGCATATAGAATAATTCAGGAAAATATCACAGTCTTTCTTGATTCCCTTTTCCAATTGTATTACAAATGTTAGTGTCACTAATAATTAGCGGTGTTTTCTTTCCTAAGTGAAGGACTTTGAACTGTTAAGAAGATTCACCATAGAAAGCAATTAAAATTTGACTTTTCATTTATTAATTAATATAGATGCTCATGATGAATCCAGAAGAGTAAAATGAAGTGAAAATTGCACATTAGAAATCTCTAATATTAGTGAAATTAGTAAAAATCAGTAAAACGAATTGTGTTGTATGTTTGCAGCATGATAGAAGACAAAATGGTTGGAGGCAAATTCTTTATCTTTTCAGGCTTCCTGAAGTGAAAGAAGTATGATTAAGTTTGTCATTTTTAATCACATTTCTGTACTATTTTACTTGTTATCAGGTATACATTGAGTTTCCCATATGTATGTAAGAGCAAGCATAATAATGCATTCATACATATCATATAAAAATTAGTTGTAATTATTCATCCTCTTGTGTAAGTTCTTTCAATAATATTAAATATTCAGATGTAACCTGAGAATTTACATCATCTAGGTCCAACTTTACCTTGGGAAATCAAGTGTATCTTATATTACCCTGAGACCCTTAAGGGTCTAACTATTATCACTCCTGAAATGTAAACATGGTTTACATTTTCCTAGGTTCAAATCAAATGTGAGTTATTGCTTTTCAGCATGGCCTTTCCCAAACTGGCAGAGACAGAATTAAAGACAAAATCTCTCATCATCTCTTAATACTTTGATCACTGAGCCACCATACTCAATTTATACACTTAAGGAATAGATTCAGTCTTCTTTGAAGGTAGAGAGAAACATGTTGGAGATATTTATCTATGGATTGTCAATGCCTGGGGCTTCTATGAAAAGAATAAAGTGTCACACAGTGAAGTGCTCTGGAGGATATATAAACTTCTTGTGGCTGCTATAAGATTTACCGCAAACAGTGGCGCAAAGTGAAACAAGTATATATTCTATCACAGTTCTGAAGGTCCGGAATTCACATGAGTATCACTGGGTAAGAATCAATGTGTGGCAGGGTTATACTCTCTTCAGGGAGTTTACAGTATCCTCCAGCCATTTTCACAATACCATTCCTATCTCTGTCTCTTTCTCTCCGTTGTGTGTGTGTGTGTGTGTGTGTGTGCGCGCGCGCGTGCACATGCATGTGTGTGTGTCTTGGGAAGGGGGTGAGGGAGAATGGTGTGTGAGTTTGTATGTAACCTTTGGTATGGCATTTAGGGCCCATTCAGATAATCCAGGAGGACTTTCTGGATTACGGATTAAGACTTTACCTCAAGGTCTTTCATCACATCTGCAAAGACCTTTTTCTTCTTTTCATATAAAGAAATGTTACAGTTCCAGAGAATAATAAGATATTATCTTGGGGACCCAATCTTCAACCTACCACCGGGGCAAGAGTTAAAAGTACTGATAAGAAAAGAGAGCCAGCTAATTGCTGTGTCATTATCTCAGAAGTTCAGGCAATGAATGGCATTAAACACACAAGGCAATTAATTGCCTATTTTGTCCCAAATCAATTCCTAAGTCCCAGGCATCAAGAACTGATCTCTGAGAGCTCAGTCAACATTTTTCTTCTTTCCTTCATTTTTTTCATTGCATCAAAAAGTTAATGTGCTACACAATCCAAGGAGCTTTGGTGCTGGTCTTATTTTTTTCCTTTAATCCTAATAGTTTCAATAAAACACTCCACACCCAACTATGTCAGAATAAATTTCACACTGTGCTGATTAAGTGCAAGCTTCCATCAGGCTTGTGAGGTCAGAGTGGTATATGGCCAGGGCTCTAATAATTACTGATAGTGATTTTGAACGATCAGAGAGCAAAGAGTGTGGTTTAATATCACAGAAATCCAAGAGTGGACAAAAAGGAAATTAAAATTAATGTTTTAAAAGTAATGTTTAAATAAGTAATGTTTTAAAAACTGATTTGGCATCACTTGCCATCAGGGAAATACAAATCAAAATCACAATGAGATTTGACCTCACACCAGTGAGGATGGGGAAAATTAACAAGGCAAGAAACAGCCAATGTTGGAGAGGATGTGGAGAAAGGGGAGCCCTCCTGCACTGTTGGTGGGAGTGTGAAATGGTGCAGCCACTCTGGAAAACTGTGTGGAGGTTCCTCAAAGAGTTAAAAATTGACCTGCCCTATGACCCAGCAATCTTTACCCCAAAGATACAGATGCAATGAAACGCCAGGAGACCTGCACCCCGATGTTTCTAGCAGCAATGTCCACAATAGCCAAACTGTGGAAGGAGCCTCGGTGTCCATCAAAAGATGAATGGATAAAGAAGATGTGGTTTATGTATACAATAGAATATTACTCAGCCATTAGAAAGGACAAATACCCACCATTTGCTTCAACGTGGATGGAACTGGAGGGTACTATGCTGAGTGAAGTAAGTCAATCAGAGAAGGACAAACATTATATGTTCTCATTCATTTGGGGAATATAAATAATAATGAAAGGGAATATAAGGGAAGGGAGAAGAAGTGCATGGGAAATATCAGGAAGGGAGACAGAACATAGAGACTCCTAACTCTGGGAAACGAACTAGGGGTGGTGGAAAGGGAGGAGGGCGGGGGGTGGGGGTGAATGGGTGACGGGCACTGAAGGGGGCACTTGACGGGATGATCACTGGGTGTTATTCTGCATGTTGGCAAATTGAACACCAATAAAAAATAAATTTATTATAAAAAAATAACTGATTTCTACAGAAATGATACATGCATCAGCATATTCAAAGTTCAAACACTTCATCATTAAATAAATGAACTTCCTTCATAAGAAAAATATGTATTAAAATATTCTTTATGAAGATAAAACTATTATTTAAAAGTAAAATGCTATCCTTAAAAATCACTTGCTTACCTTTTTAAATTCAGCTTTAAGAACACAGTGTCCAAGAGTTGACTGCCACTGAAGTTTCCGGCCACTGTGTTTGCTTAAGTAGAAATTTTTGAAATTTTCCTGAAGTCTTTCCATCTGGAGGAAAGAAGTAAAGCATCAGTATTGAAACTTATGCTAGCTATCGTACCAGTGGCAGCCCTAGAGTATTATATTTAAAATTGTATATCACCACCTCACACAGGACTATGTAAGAGACTTTTAGGGAAAGGACTGAGTGAGAAAAATGAGAGCTCTGAAAGTAGAAAACAAACCATTGTTATTTTCTTCTAGTTTATATGCGTTCAATAGCTTACATATGCTCTTACGGAAAATGACAAACATGGTAATATAATTATGAAAAATAAATCCATGTAGAAAGAAAGTAAAGATAACAGCAACTGAGTTGCCAACATTAATAAAAGGGGACCATTAAAAAGATGATGGGTAATTGATTTAGCAGAGAAGAGAAAGCTAAAACCAAAGCTGCATGCTGAAAATTGGTGGTACATGGACACGAATTTCCATGATTACTAAATGGAATGAGTAGAACAATGATGTGCTGAATCCTTTTTCCATCATATATTTACATGATACATGAATAAATAGTTATATTAAAACACTGTAAAGAAAATAGAAGCCAATACCAGTAAAAAGCACAGCCTGAAAGCAGAAGGAAGCCAGGATGATAGATTTAGAATCTCATCTGACTACATAATAACAACAAACTAGACTATTAAATTTCTTGAATACTGAACTGTTTAATCTGGTTGCCAGATTAAATCTCCATCCTAAAACCTGAAAAAATACCTTTCAAAATGGGCAACATTAAAGTGATACTTATATTAACATAAAAAATGGCACAGAAACTTAAAAGGTTACATTAAAACTTATCTGCTACGGGATATATTTATAGTCATAAACAACGAATTTCTTACCTCTGGGGGTAAATGGATCTCCTTAGGGATATAGGTTGGCCAAAAACTCGTCGTCAGAATATTCACAGTCAATTCAATGTTTCCTGGTATATTTTGGTTCTGCATATACTGTAAGAATAAAAGAATGCAATCAAATAAGAATTTAAAAACCCCTACATGGTTATAACTCTGTAATAGAAATTCATTACTAAAAACAACTTGATAAATTAATGATAAATTACTCACTAAAGATATACCCTGCATTCAAAATGAAATTAATTAAATACCTGTTTTAACTGAATCATGGTATCTTTGGAAAGCTCCATGTCTTTAAACATTCCTTGAAGTTTATTAGTGAAAGCAGTTCCACATTCTGTAAAATATTTTAAAACAATTATAGGTGACATTGAGGAATACTATAGATCGGGAACTCTGAGAGCCCAGCTCCCTGAAATATACACTGAGAAACCTTACAGAAGTATCAGAATTATACCTTACCAAAATTCTGAGAGATATTCGAAGGTTCTCATAAACCAACTGATTAACCAGTATAAAGGCAACATAAATTTAAGTATGCAGTATCTTACCTTACTATATTCTATCCAATTTCCTGTCAAAAAGAAATCTTGTGCATCACTGTTTATGGTTCCAATTGAATATCTGGTTCCCAAGAAACTGTATTTGTCTGGACTCAATTCAAGTCTCCCAGAGTAACTAACCCAGGACTCTATCAGAAAGTTCCCCAGAACATTCAAAGATAAATAAATAAGCTCTTCCAGCCTAAACAGAAGTAATGGTTTGGGCAAAAAAAAAAAAAAAAAGACATGCCAAAAGACTGGGAACAGTAGTCATTTTCAGGAATAAAAAATTTGAGATAGAGGCAAGATGGCAGAGGAGTGGGTCCTCAACTCACCTGGCCCAACCAACTTACCTAGATAACTTTCCAATCATCCTGAACACCTATGAACTCGACGTGAAATTTAAAGAGAGAATAGCCTGAATGCTACAAAGAGAAGGGTTTTCCCTTCTAGCAAGGTAGAAGGTGGAAAATAATAAAAGAAAAAATGATCAAGTTGGGGGGGGGGTGGTGGTATGTGTGAAGAGTCAGGCTAAAGCCAGGCAACAAAAGCCTCCAAGACAGGAAAGCCCAGCCTTGGAGAAGCAGGAAGTTTAAAATTCCACCCCTGATTCTTCCCAGAAGGAAAAGTGCTTAGCACGGAAATTGGGCAGAATGGCAAGAGGACCAGTGAAGCCTCCAGTTTTCTGAGTCACAATGAGAGAAGGGGCTCCGTGATGGTTCATTCTGGGAAAGTGCACCATAAACTGTGGACAAATCTCGGTAATGGGCTGGAGTGTTTGGCCAGCGGGGCATTTGGGAGAAGCCAGTGGATTAGGAGGGCAGCTCCAGACGGAGGTGTCTGTGCCCTGCTGCGTTTTCAGGAGCCCTGCCACTGGGACCACGATCCCAGCAGCACAGGGCCCCAGATCCCAAAGCACCACGATCCTGCACTCCCCTGGGACAGGCGAAAGCAGGGAGGGCACAGGACAGTGAGGACTTTCCTGAAACCTGGCCCCTGCAGGCTGTGAGATCATTGCACCCACGCCATCCCAGGAAGAATCCCAGGAAGACTGGGAGACTGCGGCAGTTAGTGCAGGGAGCTGACTCCAGAGCTAGAATTCTGGCCTGCTCCCCTGTTGTTTTCCTCGTGCCTGGGGGGAAAGCACTGCCAGGGAACAGAGGTCTCACAGGGTAAACAGCTCCCACTGAGCCCTGCACCTGGCAGGGGGTGGGGCAGCTCCTCCAGGTGCACACACCTGAGAATCAGCACAGCAGGCATCTCCCCCAGATGACCAGCTGGAAGAAGAGATGGGAAGAGCAAGTTCTTGACCAAGAACTTGATTTCAATTTCTGGTCTCTGAACTCGAAATAATAATCTATGGTGAACGTAGGTCGTGGTTGATATTCTTGACTCAATCCACTCATACAGCCACTCTGCACTGGAAAAATGACTACAAAGAATAATTCACCACGGGAGAATCTGCCACAGAGTTACAGAGTTTGGATTACAATTCGAAGTCAGAAAGCCAATTCAGATGCACAATTATAAACTACTCGTAGTTCTTGAAAAAAGCATAAAGGATTCAAGAGACTCCATGACTGCAGAACTTGGATCTAATCAGCAAAATTAAAAATCAATGAAATGAGATGCAATCCAAACTGGAGGTCCAAACGACGAGGGTTAATGAGGTGGAAAAAAGAGTGAGAGACATAGAACACAAGCTGGTGGCAAGGAAGGAAGCTGAGGAAAAAAGAGAAAAACAAGTGAAAGACCATGAGGAAAGTGTAAGGAAAATAAATGACAGCCTCATTAGGAAAAATATACATATAATTGGGGTTCTAGAGAGCACCAACAGGGACAGAGGGCCAGAAAGCATATTTGAATAAATCATAGCTGAGAACTTCCCTAATTTGGGAGAGAAACAGGCATTCAGATCCAGGAGAGAGGGAGGTTCCCCCCAAAATCAATAAAAAACTTTCAACACCCTGACATTTAATAGTGAAACTTGCAAATTCCAAAGATAGAGAGAAAATCCTTAAATCAGCAATAGACAAGAGAATTCTAAGTTATATGGCAATAAATATTAGATTCACAGCATACCACTCCAAAGAGACTTGGAAGGAAAGGAAAGGGCTGGCAAGATATACACAGGGTACTAAATGAGAAGACCATGCAACCAAGAATATGTTATCCAGCAAGGCTCTCATTCAGAATAGAAGGAGAGAGAAAGAATTCTAAGATAGGCAAAAACTGAAAGATTATGTGACCACTGAACCAGCTCTGCAAGAAATATTAAGGGGAACCCTGTAAAAGAAAGAGAAAGCCCAAAGAAATAATCCACAAAAACAGGAATGGAATAGGTATTATGATGAAACTAAATTCTTATCTTTCAGTAGTTGCTCTTAAGGTGAATGGGCTAAATGATCCCATCAAAGGATGCAGGGTTTCAGAATGGAAAAAAGCAAGAAGACCCATCTATTTGCAGTCTACAAGAGACTCACTTGAGACCTAAGGACACCTCCAGCCTGAAAATGAAAGGTTGGAGAACCATGCAACATTCAAATGATCCTCAGAAGAAAGCCGGGGTAGCAATCCTTATATCAAATAAATTAAAGTTTATCCCAAAGCCTGTAGTAAGAGATGAAGAGGGACACCGTTTCATATTTAAAGAGTCTATCCAAAGGAAGACCTAACAGTCATGAAGAGTTATGCCCCTACTGTGGGAGCTAACAAGTACATTAATCAAGTAATAACCAAAAACTACATACTTAGATAATAATACACTAAATAGTAAGAGATATCAACATGGCACTTTCTGCAAATGACAGATATTCTAAGAACATCATCATCAAAGAAACAAGGGCTTTAAGGGCTTTAAAAGATATGCTGGACCAGATAGATTTCACAGATATATACAGAACTTACCATCCAAATGCAAATGAATATACATTCTTCTCAAGTGCACATGAAACTTTCTCCAGAACAGACCACACACTGGGTCACAAATCAGGTCTCAACCAATACCAAAAGACTGGGGTTGTCCCCTACATATTTGCAGAGCACAATGCTCTGAAACTAGAACTCAGTCACAAGAAGAACTCCGGAAGAAACTCAAGTATGTGGAGGTTAACGAGCATCCTACGAAAAGATGAAAGGGTCAACCAGGAAATTAGAGAAGAATTACAAAGATTCATGGAAACTAATGAAAATGAAGATACAATTGTTCAAAATCTTTGGGATACAGCAAAAGTAATCCAGCAAAAGTAATCCTAAGAGGGAAATATGTTGCAATATAAGCATCCTTCAAAAAATTGGAAAAACCCAAATACACAAGCTACCTTCCCACCTACAGGAACTGGAGAAAGAATAGCAAATAAAACCTACACCAAGCAGAAGAAGAGAGATAATAAAGATTTGAGCAGGACTCAATGAAACAGAGGCCAGAAAAACTGTAGAACAGATAGGCGAAACCAGGAGTTGGTTCTTTGAAAGAATTAATAAGACAGATAAACCATTAGCCACCCTTATTAAAAATAAAACAAAAGACAATTAATAAAATCATGAATGAGAAAGGAGAGATCACTACCAACACCAGGGAAACACAAATGATTTAAAAAAACACAGTATGGGGATCCCTGGGTGGCGCAGCGGTTTAGCGCCTGCCTTTGGCCCAGGGCGTGATCCTGGAGACCCGGGATCGAATCCCACATCAGGCTTCCGGTGCATGGAGCCTGCTTCTCCCTCTGCCTGTGTCTCTGCCTCTCTCTCTCTCTGTGACTATCATACATAAATAAAAAAAAAAAATTAAAAAAAAAAAAAACACAGTATGAGCAGCTATACACCAATAAATTAGGCAATCTAGAAGAAATGGATGCATTTCTTGAAAACCTAAATGACCAAAACTGGAACAAGAGGAAATAGAAAACTTGAACACGCCAATAACCAGCGAGGAAATTGAAGGAGTATCAAAAACCTCCCAAGACACAAAAGTCCAGGCAGGGCCAGATGGATTCCCAGGGGAATTCTATCAAACGTTTAAAGAAGAAATGATACCTATGCTACTAGAGCCGTTCAGAATGATAGAAAGGGACGGAATAGTTCCAAGCTCGTTTTATGAGGCCAGGATCACCTTAACTCCAAAACCAAAGACACCACAAAAAAAAGAGAACTATAGACCAATATCCCAGATGAACATGATGCAAAAACTCTCAACAAGATACTAGCCAATAGGACTCAACAGAACATTAAGAAGATTATTCACCACGCCCAAGTGGGATTAATCCCTGGGATACAAGGCCGGTTCAACACCCATAAAACAATAAAAAAAATCAATCTATAGATCATATCAACAAGAGAAAAAACAAGAATAATATGATCCTCTCAACAGATGCAGAGAAAGCATTTGACAAAATACAGTACCCATTTCGGGAACAAAACGCTTCAGAGTATAGGGATAGAAGTAACATTCTCCAGCATCTTAAAAGTCATCTATGAAAAGCGCACAGCAAATATCATTCTCAATGGGGAAACACTGAGAGCCTTTCCCCTAATATCAGGAACAAGACAGGGATGTCCACTCTCACCACTGCTATCCAACACAATATTAGAAATCCTGGCCTCAGCAATCAGGCAACAAAAAGACATTAAAGGCATTCGAATTGGCAAAGAAGAAGTCAAACTCTCCCTCCTCCCAGATGACATGATACTACTGTACGTAGAAAACCCAAAAGACTCCACCCCAAGATTGCTAGAACTCATACGGCAATTTGGCAGTATGGCGGGATACAAAATCAATCCCCAGAAGTCAGTGGCATTTCTATACACTAACAATGAGACTGAAAGAAGAGAAATTAAGGAATCAATCCAATTGACAATTGCACCCAAAACCGTAAGATACCTAGGAATGAACCTAACCAAAGTGGTAAAGGATCGATACCCTAAAAGCTATAGAGCACTTCTGAAAGAAATTGAGGAAGACACAAAGAGATGGAAACACATTCCATGCTCATGGATTGGCAGAATTAATCTTGTGAAAACGTCAATGTATTACCCAGGGCAATTTACACGTTTAATGCAATCCCTATCAAAATACCATGGACTCTATTCAGAGAGTTAGAACAAATTATTTGAAGATTTGTGTGGAATCAGAAAAGACCCCAAATACCCAGGGGAATTTTAAAAAAGAAAACCATAGGTGGGGCCATCACAATGCCAGATTTCAGGTTGTACTACAAAGCTGTGGTCATCAAGACAGTGTGGTACTGGCACAACAAAAACAGACACATAGGTCAATGGAACAGAATAGAGAATCCAGAAGTGGATCCTCAACTTTATGGTCAACTGATATTCGATAAAGGAGGATAGATTATCCACTGGAAGAAAGACAGTGTCTTCAATAAATGGTGCTGGGAATATTGGACATCCACATGCAGAAGAATGAAACTAGACCACTCTCTTTCACCACACACAAAGATCAACGCAAAATGGATGAAAGATCCAAATGTGAGACAAGATTCCATCAAAATCGTAGAGGAGAACACAGGCAACACCCTTTTTGAATTCGGCCACAGTAACTTCTTACAAGATACACCTATGAAGGCAAAAGAAACAAAAGCAGAAATGAACTATTGGGACTTCATCAAGATAAGAAGCTTTGGCACAGCAAAGGATACAGCAACAAAACGAAAAGAGAGCTGACAGAATGGGAGAAGATATTTGCAAATGACATATCAGATAAAGGGCTAGTTTCCAAGATCTATAAAGAACTTACTAAACTCAACACCATAGAAATAAACAACCCAATCATGAAATGGGCAAAAGACATGAACAGAAACCCCACAGAGAAAGACACAGACATGGTCAACACACACATGAGAAAACGCTCTGCATCACTTGCCATCAGGGAAATACAAATCAAAACCACCATGAGATACCACCTCACACCAGTGAGAATGGGGCAAATTAACAAGGCAGGAAACCACAAATGTCGGAGAGGATGTGGAGAAAAGGGAACCCTCTTACACTGTTGGTGGGAATGTGCAATGGTGCAGCCACTCTGGAAAACTGTGTGGAGGTTCCTCAAAGAGTTAAAAACAGACCTGCCCTTAAACCCAGCAATTGCACTGTTGGGGATTTACCCCAAAGATACAGATGCAATGACATGCCGGGACACCTGCACCCCGATGTTTCTAGCAGCAATGTCCACAACAGCCAAACTGTGGAAGGAGCCTCGTTGTCCATTGAAAGATGAATGGATAAAGAAGATGTGGTTTATGTATACAATGGAATATTACTCAGCCATTAGAAATGACAAATACACAGCATTTGCTTCAACGTGGATGGAACTGGAGGGTATTATGCTGAGTGCAATGAGTCAATCAGAGAAGGACAAACATTATATGTTCTCATTCATTTGGGGAATATAAATAATAGTGAAAGGGAATGGAAGGGAATGGGAGAAGAATTGGGTAGGAAATAACACAAAGGGAGACAGAACATAGGACTCCTACCTCTGGGAAATGAACTAGGGGTGGTGGAAGGGGAGGAGGGCGGGGGTGGGGGTGACTTGGTGGGGGGCACTGACAAGGGCACTTGATGGGATGAGCAATGGGTGTTATTCTGTATGTTGGCAAATTGAACACCAATAAAAAATAAATTTATTATTTAAAAAAAAAAAGAAAATGCTCCACATCACCTGCCATCAGGGAAATACATACAAAACCACAAGGAGGTACCACCTCACACCAGTGAGAATGGGAAAAAGTAACAACACAGGAAACCACAAATGTAGTGGAGGATGTGGAGAAAGGGGAACCCTCCTGCACTGTTGGTGGGAATGTGAACTGATGCCACCACTCTGGAAAACTGTGTGGAGGTTCCTCAAAGAGTTAAAAATAGATCTGCCCTACGACCCAGCAAGTGCACTGCTGAGGTTTTACCCCAAAGATACAGATCCAGTGAAACACCAGGACACCTGTACCCTGATGTTTATAGCAGCAATGGCCACAATAGCCAAATGTGGAAGGAGTCCTGGTGTCCATCAAAAGATGAATGGATAAAGAAGATGTGGTTTACGTATACAATGGAATATTACTCAGTCGTCAGAAACAACAAATACCCACCATTTGCTTTGACGTGGATGGAACTGGAGGGTATTATGCTGAGTGAAAATAAGTCAATCGGAGAAGGACAAACATTATATGTTCTCATTCATTTGGGGAATATAAAAAATAGTGAAAGAGAATAAAGGGGAAAGGAGAAAAAATGAGTGGGAAATATCAGAAAGGGAGACAGAACCTGGGAGGCTCCTAACTCTGGGAAAGGAACAAGGGGTGGTGGAAAGGGAGGTGGGCGGGGTGTGGGGGTTCCTGTGTGACGCGTGGTGAGAGGGGCACTTGATGGGATGAGCACTGGGTATTATGCTATATGTTGGCAAATTGAACTCCGATAAAAAAAAACAAGAATACATAACTCAGAAACGGGCCCTCAACTCTCGGGTCAACTAATATTTGACAAAGCAGAAAGGAATTTCCCCTGGAAAAAGGACAGTCCCTTCAATAAATGGTGCTTGGAAAATAGGACAGCCATGTGCAGAAGAATGAAACTAGACCATTCTCTTATACCATACACAAAGATTAACTCAAGGTGGATGAAAGATCTAAAAGGAGACCGCAATCCATCAAAATCCTATAGGAGAACACAGGAAACACCCTTTCTGAACTTGCCCACAGCAAGTTCTTGCAAGATACCTCTATGAAGGCAAGGGAAACAAAAGCTAAATGAACTATTGGAACTTCATCAGGATAAAAAGCTTTTGCTCAGGAAAAGAACAATAAACTAAACTAAAAGACAACCTACAGAATGGGAGAAGATATTTGCAAATGACCTATCAGATAAAGGGCTGGTATCCAAGCCCTTATTAAACTCAGCAGCAGAGAAACAAATAATTCAATCATGAAATGGGTGAAAGACATGAACGAAATTTCACCAAGGCAGACATAGACATGGCCAACAAGCACATGAGGAAATGCTCTGCATCGCTTGCCATCAGGGAAATACAAATCAAAACCACAACGCAGTACCACCTCACACCAGTGGGAATGGGGAAAATTAACAAGGCAGGAAACCACAAAAGTTGGAGAAGATGTGGAGAAAGGAGAGCCCTCCTGCACTGTTGGTGGGAATGTGAGGTGATACAGCCACTCTGGAAAACTGTGTGGAGGTTCCTCGATGAGTGAAAAATAGAACTACCTCAGCAGCCATGGTGGCTCAGTGGTTTAGCACTGCCTTCACTTCAGGGTGTGATCCTGGAGTCCTGGGAACAAGTCCCAGGTCGGGCTTCCTGCATGGAGGCAGCTTCTCCGTCTACTTGTGTCTCTGCTTCTCTGTTTCTTTCATGAATAAAAAAAAAAAAAAAAAACAAAAAAACGAATAGAACTACCCTCTGACCCAGCAATTGCACTACTGGGTATCCCAAAGATACAGATGCAGTGAAACAGCCGGACACCTGCACCCCAATGTTTGTAGCAGCAATGTCCACAATAGCCAAACTGTGGAAAGAGCCTCAGTGTCCGTCGAGGACAAGAATGGATAAAGAAGATGTGCTCTATGTATATAACGGAATATTCCTCAGCCATTAGAAACAACAAATAACCACCATTTGCTTCAACGTGGATAGAAATGGAGGGTGTTATGCTGAGTGCTTAATAATTTGAGAAGGACAAACATTGTATGGTCTCATTCTTACTGGGAACATAAAAAAACTGAAAGAGATTAAAGGGGAAAGGAGAGAAAATAAGTGGGAAGTATCAGTGAGGGTGACAGAACATGAGAGACTCCTAACTCTGGGAAAGAACAAGGGGTGGTGGAAGAGGAGGTGGGCAGGGGGATGGTGACTGGGTGACGGGCACTGATGGGGGCACTTGATGGGATGAGCACTGGTTATTTTATTAGATGTTGGCAAATCGAACTCCAATAAAAATATACAAAAATAATAATAAATAAAACAAGCCATCCCTGCAAGAAATATTAAAGTTGCCTCTTGGAGGGCAAAGCAGAAACAAAATGTTACATAAAACAAGGAAACACCAGAAAAAAGATCTCCAGAACGGAGAAAACAAGCTATACAATGAGAATATACATTTTATATCAATAATGAATTTGAATGTAAGTAAACTAAATGCTTCTATCAAAATACACAGAGTGTTAAAATGATTAAAAAAAAAAAACAAGATCCAACTGTAAACTGTCAATAAGAGACTTGTTTTAGAGCTAAAGACAGCTGCAGATTAAATGTTGGGGGCGGGGGTAAAAATATTTTTCATGCAAATGAAAGTCCAAAGAAAGCTGCAGTAGCCTTACTTCCCCTAGACAAACTAGACTTTATTTGTATGTTTTAAAGATTGATTGATTGATTTTTACCAACAGTGTGTGAGCAAGCAGAAGCAGGGGAAGTGGAAAGCAGAAGGAGAAGCTCTCCACAGAGCAGGGAGCACATGTGCGACTTCTAGGACCTGGAAATCACCACCTTAGCCAAAGGCAGATGTTTAATTCCCTGAGCCACTAACGGTTCCCCCAAACTAGACTTTAAACCAAAGACTGTATTAACAGATGAGGAAGGGCACTATACCAAAATAAAGAGGTCTATCCAACAAAAAGATCTAAAGATTGTAATCATTTATGTCTTCAATGTGGCATGTTAATACATAAAAACATGTTAATATATAATACAATAAATGATTACCATAAAGGTACTCATTAATAATAATACAATAGTAGTAAGGGACTTAAATACCCGACTTACAGCAATGTGGAAACAGCATAAGTTCACCTTGACTAATGGATAAAGATGATGTGAGATATATACATTAAATGGACTGTTAGTCATCAAAAATAATGAAATCTTACCTGTTGCAATGATAGAGAATATAGGGCTAGTCAAAACATGTCAGAGAAAAACAAATGACACGTAACTTCACCAACCGTGGGATTGAAGAAACGACACAGGAGGGCCTGGAATGCTGTGAATCCTCTTCTAAGTAGGAAGATTGCAGCAATACAGGCCTAGCTTAAGAAGTAAGCAAAACAGGGATGTCTAGGTGGCTCACCTAGATGCACCCAGCAATTGCACTACTGGGGATTTACCCCAAAGATAGAGATGCACTGAAAAACCAAGAAACCTGCACCCCAATGTTTATAGCAGCAATGCACTGAGCATCTGCCTTCGGCTCAGGGCGTGATCCTGGAGTCCCAGGATCGAGTCCTGCATCGTGCTCCCTGCACGGATCCTGCTTCTCCCTCTGCCTATGACTCTGATTCTCTCTCTCTCTCTCTCTGTGTGTGTGTGTGTGTGTGTCTCGTGAATACAGAAGTAAAATAAAAATAAATATATCCAAAAAAGAAGCAAGCAAAACATAAACCTTCAACCCAACAGGAAGAGAAATAGAAGAAAAAAGATAGTAAGAGGGAGGAAATAAGATCAGAGATGAAATAAATTGAATATTGATTAACAAGGTAACAGAAAAGATCAATGAGTTGGTTCTTTAAAAAATACCAACTGAGGGAAGAAGTAAAATAGCAGAGCAATAGGGGGACCCTAAGATTGCCTTATCCTTTGAACTCAGCTAGATAAGTAGCAAATCATTCCAAACGCAATCTGAATGCTGAGAAAACAAACTGCACAACTGGCGGGGGTGGGGGGGAAGGCCATACTATGAAAAATTAGGACATACAGAGATGAGATTCCAAAGAGAAAAGAATCACAGGAGCTACAGCAGAGAGCCTTGCTCTCAGAGAGAGGATAGAGAAAGAAACAGAAAAAAACAGGGGATACAGATTGCCCCAGAGAAACACTTCCACAAAACCAGGGGAAAATTAGAGCAGATGATTATCGACAGATTTTACAGGCAGGGGAGCAAAAAAGCTGAAGGTTTAGAAGACCACAGCATGTTCCATCGCATATTTCACATCTTCTTAATCCATCTGTTCATGGGCAGCTTAGCTCTTTCCACTGTTTGGCTACTGTGGACACTGGGGTACATATGCCTTCACAAATCACTATTTCTTGTATCCTTTGGAATAAATACCTAATAGTGCAATTGCTGAATACTTCTATTTGTAACGTTTTGAGAAACCTCTATAATGTCTTCCACAATGGTGCACCACTTTGCATTCCCACCAACAGATTCTCCTTTCTCTGCAGCCTCACCAACATCCATTGTTTGTTGACTTGTTTATTTTAACCATTCTGACTGGTGTGAGGTGGGATCTCATTGCGGTTTTGATTCGTATTTCCTTGATGGCATGTGATGTGGAGCATCTTCTCATTTGTCTGTTGGTATCTGGATGTCTTCTCTGGAGACATGTCTTCATGTCTGTTCACATCTTCTGCCCATTTCCTAACTGGATTTTGTATTTTGGGGGTATTGATTTTGAGGAGTTATTTATAAACTCTGGATACTAGCCCTTATTCTGTTATTTCTGGATATCTTCTCCATTCTGTAAGTTGCCTTTTAGTTTTGCTGATCATTTCTTTTCCTGTCCAAAAGCTTTTTATCCTGATGGAAGTGCCAATAGTACATTTTTGCTTTTGTTTCTCTTGCCTCTGGAGACCGTTCTAGCAGGAAGTTGCTGTGGGGGAGGTCAAAGCGGTTGCTGATCGTGTTTTCTTCTACGATGCTGATGGATGCCGGTCTCACATTTAGGTCTTTCCACCCTTTTTGAATTTCTATTTGTGTATTATATAAAAAGGGGTCCAGCTTCCTTCTTATACGTGTGACTGTCCAATTTCCCCAACATCATTTGTTGAACAGCAGTCTTTTTCCCCATTGGATTTTCTCTCCTGCTTTTTTGAAGATTACTTAAGCACAGATTTGAGGTCCATTTCTAAGTACTCTATTTTATGATCTATGTGTCTGTTTTTATGCCAGTAGCATACTGTCTTGATGATCACAACTTTAACACACAGTTTGAAGTCTGGGATTGTGATGTCTCCTGCTTTGTTTTTCCTTTTTCAATGTTCCTTTGGCAATTCACAGGGTACTTTCTGGTTCCATACAAATTTTAGGAGTGTTTGTTCTGGGTCTGTGAAAAATGCTGGTGAGGTTCTAATAGAGTTTGCCTTCCATGTGTACATGGCTACAGCCAGTCACTTAGACACATGTTAACAATATCTGTTCTTCCAATCCATGAGGAAGGAATGTGCTTCCATTTTTTCATGTCTTTCTCAATTGCTTTCATTAGTGTTTTATACTTTTCAGAATCCTGATCTTGACCCTCTTTGGCTAGGTATATTCCTAGGCAGAGCACATGGTTTCTGATGCAACTGGAAATGGGATCAACTCCTTGAATTCATTTTATTGTTGTTGTGCAGACTTCTGTAGTTGAGTTTGTATCCAGCACCTGTGCTGAATTCCTTTCTCAATTCTAGCAATGTTTTTGGTGAAGTCTTTTGGGTTTTCTATATAGCATCATGTTATCTGAAAACAGTGAAAGTCTGACTTCTTTGCCAATGTGAGTGCTTGCCTTTTATTTCCCTTTGCTGTCTGATTGGGTTTTTAAATATATTTTTTATTGGAGTTCGATTTTCCAACATCTAGTATAACACCCAGTGCGCATCCCATCAAGTGCCCCCATCAGTGCCTATCACCCAGTCACCCCATGTCCTTCCCCACTTCCTCTTCCACTACCCCTTGTCCTTTCCCAGAGTTAGAGGAGTCTCTCGTGTTCTGTCACCCTCACTGATATTTCCTATTCATTTTCTCTCCTTTCCCCTTTAATCTCTTTCACTATTTTCTATATTCCCTGTATGAATGAGACCATACAATGTTTGTCCTTCTCCGAATGGCTTATTCACTCAGCAAAATACCATCCAGTTCCACCCACGTTTTGAAGCAAATGGGTATTTGTTGTTTCTAATGGCTGGGGAATATTCCATTGTATACATAGACCACATCTTCTTTATCCATTCATCTTTTGATTGACAACAAGGCTCCTTCCACAGTTTGGCTATTGTGGACATTGCTGCTATAAACATTGGGGTGCAGGTTTTTCACTGCATCTGGGGTAAGTCCCCAGCAGTGCAATTGTTGGGTCATAGGGCAGGTCTGTCTTTAACTCTTTGAGGAACCTCCACACAGTTTTCCAGAGTGACTGTACCAGTTCACATTTCCACCAGCAGTGCAGGAGAGATCCCCTTTCTCCACATCCTCTCCAACACTTGTGGTTTCCTGTCTTGTTAATTTTCGCCATTCTCACTGGTGTGAGGTGGTATCTCATTGTGGTTTTGATTTGTATTTCCCTGATGGCAGGTGATGTGGAGCATTTTCTCATGTGCTTGTTGGCCACGTGTAGGTTTTCTATGAAGAAATAAATGTTCACGTCTTCTGCTCTTTTCATGACTGGATTGTTTGTTTCTTCGCCATCGAGTTTAGTAAGTTCTTTATAGATCTTAGATACTAGCCCTTTATCTGATACGTTATTTGCAAATATCTTCTCCCTTTCTGTAGGTTGTCCTTTAGTTTTGTGTGTTGTTTCTTTGGCTGTGCAGAAGCTTTTTATCTTGATGAAGTCTCAATAATTCATTTTTGCTTTTGTTTCTCTTGCCTTCATGGATGTATCTTGCAAGAAGTTGCTGTGGTCGAGTTCAAAAAGGGTTTTGCCTGCGTTCTCCTCTAGGATTCTGATGGAATCTTGTCTCACATTTAGATCTTTCATCCATTTTGAGTTGATCTTTGTGTAGGGTGTAAGAGAGTGGTCTAGTTTCATTCTTCTGCACATGGCTGTCCAATTTTCCCAGCACCATTTATTGAAGAGACTGTCCTCTTTCCAGTGGATATTCTTTCCAGCTTTGTCAAATATTAGTTGACCATGGAGTTGAGGGGCCTTTTCTGGGTTCTCCTTTCGATTCCCCTGATATGTGTTGTTGTCTGATTGTTGAGGCTAAGAACTTCCCTTACTATGTTAAACAACACTGCAGAGAGTGGGCATCCCTGTGATGTGTCTGTCCTTTTCCTTAGCACAAAAGGTCTGTTTTCCCCACTAAGGATGATATTACTTGTGGGTCTTTCATATATGGCCTTTATGATGTTGAGGTATGTTCCCTCTATCCCTACATTGTTGAAGGCTTTTATCAAGAAAGGATGTTGTTTTACCTAATGTTTTTTCTGTATCAGTTGAGAGGATCATAAGGTTCTTGTCCTTTCTTTTATTAATGTGCTGTACCGTGTTGATTGATTTGCAGATGCTGAACCATCCTGGTAGCCCAGGAATAAATCCCACTTGGTCATGGTAAGTAATACTAAAAATGTAACCATTTCATCTGATTAGTTACTACCTTGTGAGAATTTCTGCATCATTAGGGATACTGGTCTATAATTCTCTGGTAATGGCTTTTTTATGTACCATAAACTTTGAGCCAGTGCCCTGTCCTAAGAGTAAATGGAGGTCCACACTGTGCCAGATCCCTAAATTTGGAGTTATAAAACTCAGGCCCACACTTGAGATAAAACACAGGAAGAAAATGCTGCCTGACAGGTATATAGCTATGGCATAGAGTGAAGGCAAGAATCTGATGGAAATCTGGGACACAAGAGGGAAGAATGTTTGCTTTTCTCTAAGGGATGAGGAGTGGCAGGTAACATCTGCTCCAGGGATGAGAGAGTGGGGTGAAACCATTTCCCTTACCCATCAATACTGATCTACTCTCTTGAGCAATACAGCACTCCAGTGGAGGATGGATCCACTTACAAGCCCCACCACCATGTGCTCTGCAGTTTCATTTTTCCTCAGATTGTCTGCATGAGAACCAACAAGGCAAGACCTCAAACAGAAGATGAGAAAAAAAAACCCTTACAAGGACCAAGACTACTGATCACAGACTGCTGCAAGGGGTCAACTCTATTGGAAATAAGATCTAGCCTCTTTTAACAACCAGACCAAAACTCACCTCTTAAGACTGCCACACACTGGACAAGGTCCAAATACTCCCCACTGTAGGTGAAGAGAAATTCTGCGAAGGACTGACCTGAAGGTAGGGGCAGCCAATACACAACAGCACGGTACACATTATGAAACATTTCCTAAAGCATGAAGTCTAAGATAGTATAAGACTCTTCTTAACATAGTACTATTAATTATTAATGGATTATTACTACTATTAAGTTAATATATCACGATAACTTTCAGTACTAAGAATGTAACAGACTTCCACACACACACACACACACACACACACACACACACACACAAACACGGAGTGGCCTAGACAAAATGGCAAGATGGAGGATTTCACACCAAAGGAAAGAACAGTAAGACTCCACAGCCAGGGATCTAATCAAAACATGTGTGAGTAACATGCCTGAGCAAGAATTTAAAACAATCATAAGGGTACTAGCTGGGCTTGAGAAAAGCATGGAAGACACCAGAGAGTCCCTTCCTAGAGAGATAAAACAATGAAAACAAAAGGTTTAACTTTAAAATGATACCACCAAGATCCATTTCATAGAGGAGTCCCAGAAGAAAAAGAGTGGAAAAGGGGCAGAATATTAATTTCATCAGGCAACCTCAGTGGCTCAGTGGTTTGGTGCCGCCTTCAGCCCAGGGTGTGATCCTGGAGATCCGGGATGGAGCCGGATTCTCTCCCTTTTCTCTTCTCCCCCTCTTCCCCTTTCCCTCTCATGATTAAATAAATAAAATCTTTAAAAAAATATTAATTTCATCAATGTACAGCTGAGAACTGCCCTAACCTGGGTAATGAAACAGACATCCAAATCCAGGAAGCACAGAGAAATCCCATCAAATTCAACAAACAATGTACAACACCAACACTTTTTATAGTAAACTTTGCAAAATACAGAGATAATCCAGAAGCAAAAGGGAAAAGAAATACCTAACCGATAAGGCAAGACACTGAAAAAATCAGGTTTGCAGTAGATCTCTCCACAGAAATATTACAGACCAGAAGAAAGTGGCAAATACACACAACATACTAAAGGTGGAAAAACGCAAGTTTTCCCACAACACTGTCATTCAGAATAAAAGTAGAGATAAAGAGTTTTCCAGGAAAAAAAAAAAAAAAAAAAAACGATAGGAGTTCATAACCACTAAACCAACCCTGCAAGAAATTCACAGGGGAATCCTTGAGTGGAGAAAAAAAAAGCCAAAACAAGAAAGAATATCATTAGAAACACCAAATCCACAGGTAACAAAAGGGCACTAAATTCGTATCTATCAATAATCATTCAGAATCTAAGTAGGCTAAATATTTCAATCAAAAGACATAAGATGTCACAATGGATTAAAAAAGAAAAATAAGACCCATCTATATGGCGCCTACAAGAGAGTCATTTTAGATCCAAAGACACCTGCAGATTAAAAGGAAGGAATTTAATGGTTTTCAAAAGGAAGCTAAAGTACTCATCTTTTCCATCAGGCAAACTGGATTTTAAAACAAAAACTGACAGATGAAGAATGGTAGTACATCTTAAGTATCCATGAAGAGGATCTAACAATTGCAAATATTTTTGTGTTCAACATGGGAACAGCCACATATACAAATCAGTTAATCACAAACATAAACTTAATGACTGATAATAATACAATAATAATAATACAGTAGGGGACTTTATATCCCACTCACAATGGACAGATCATCAAAGCAAGAGATCAACAAAGTCTGAGAGCTTTGAATTACACCTTGGACGGGATGTAGTCAACAGACATATTCAGAGCATTCCTATTGCAAGAGAATACACATTCTTCTCAGGTGCACATGGAATATTTTCAAGAATAGATCACATACTGGATCACAAATCGCCCCCGTTCAAGTACAAAAGTTTGAAATCATACCATATATATTTTCAGCCACAATGCTGTGAAACTTGGAGTCAACCACAAGAAAAAAATTGGAAAGATGACAAATACAAGGAGGGTAATGAACATCCTCCTAAATAATGAATGGGTTAACTCGATATTAAAGAAAAAATTGAAAAATACATAGAAACAAATGAAAATGAGAATATGAGAGTCCAAAACATCTGCAATGCAGCAAAGGCAGTCCTAAGAGGGAAGTAGATAGCAATTCAGGCCTGTCTTAAGAAAGAAGAAAAGTCTCAAATGCACAATCTCACCTTGCACCTAAAGGATTTAGAAAAAGAACAGCAAATAAAGCTTAAATCCAGCAGAAGGGAAATAGTAAATATTAGAGCAGAAATAAATGATACAGAAACAAGAGAAAAGGTAGAAAGGACAACAAAGTCAGAGCTGGTTCCTTAAAACAAGAAATGAAATTGATAAACTTCTAGCTAAACTTATCAAAAGAAAAGAGAAAGGACCTAAGTAAGTAAAATCATGAACGAAAAGGAGATCACGACCAACACTGAAAGGAAATCATTGTTCTCCATGCAGATTCATGAAACACAGAACCAAAAAAAAAAGACTAAAATAAACAATATACATGTCAAGATACACACCTTGTTTCAGTTTGGACAGCATTGATTTTTCTGCATCAACTGAAGCACTCTTACCAAGCAAGAGACGTCTGGCTAAATCTTTTTTGTAGAAGGCTTTGAAAACATCTTTTCCTGTTTTAAGGAAAAGCACCTGAATGTTAGACTTGGAAAATGCAAAATGATAATACCAGATACCAATGAAATGACATGCTATATCCAATAATATTTGAAAATCATGTAAATATTAACAGCAAGTGAAACTAAACGGTCACACGTTAATGTGATTATATGTATATAAAATATCTGAAAATACATACATCCACATCATGAACAGTCAAATTATTGGTTGCCAGAAACTGAAAGCAAGAAAGTAATGATGAATGACTGCTTAATTTGCAGGGAGTTAGTTTATGATTAAAAAGTTAAAAGCCAGGTAATTGTGATGGCTGCCCAACAATGTGAACATACTTACCATTACTAAATTGTAAACTGTTTTAACTTACCAGTTTTAGAACCATAAAAACTATTCAATTGCAATTTATGTTGGGATTTGCACATAATTCTTTAATTTCTTCTACAAATGCTATTATTGTTTTAAACACTATTTTTAAAAGAATTTATTTATTTGAGAGAGAGAGTAGGCATGAGAGATACAGCCAGAAAACACAAGCAGGGGGAGCAACAGGCAGAAGCAGAAGGAGAACCAGGCTCCCCATTCCAGCAAGGAGTCCAATGCAGGGCTCCATCCCAGGATCCTAGGATCATGACTTGAGCTGAAGGCAGACACTTAACTGACTGAGCCACCCAGGCGCCCTGTTCCAAACTTTTAAATACACATTTTAAACCAGTCTACTCACCATTAATGAACCTAAATAAAACTATTACTTTATCTAGTAATTCTTCAAGTTCTTCATCTGTAGCTTCTTTGTTACCTGCACGAAGTTTTGAATCCACATACTTTGCTAAAATGTAAAAAATAACTTTCTAAGTAATGCTACATTTTCAAATATATACTACAAACAAAAAAAAAATTTCCTTTCAAATAAGTATTTTCCTCCAGAGCAAGGCGCATTTTCATAAAACAGAAAACCAATAATTGAGCTGATGGACAGAGAAATGGAAGGAAAATACGAGAAATAAATATTTCTTCTAAGTGCTTTTAATATTTCTATAACCTCAATGTCCAAATGTTGTAGCCATTTCTTCATACGATATAGTCCCATAGTCCCATGTCCCCAATCTATTTTTAAAAATCGCAAAAAAGTAACGTGTTATATAAAACAGATTATATCAATCCCCAAATCTTAAAGATTAAGTGATTTATTCATTTCAAAGAACAAGAGAATATCAATTTGACATTTTGTTTCAACTTTCAGAAAGCATGTCAATAAAAAAATTACCTTAAAATATAAAATCATTAGGTTTCTTGTAAGAAAAGCTTTCGTTTATTTTATAAGAAATAAATAAGAACGAGAAAAAGAAGTAGGCCTATCTATAATTTTTTGTTTTATCTACTGATTTAAAAAATGCTGAATTTAAAACAAGCTAAAGGAACAGAAGTTTCTAAAGTGCTAGGTTACTATTAATTAAACAAATGAACAATGCCTTGTGAAAACTAAACCTGAGAAAAATAGTTTATTATAATCACTGATAGTCAATCTTATAATTATGATGAATTAGGAGGTCAAACTGAACTCCCGTCACATATTTAAATGAAATGCAATAAAGAATAAAGTACGTATTTCATAAAATTGAAAACCATACCTAGAAGCTGGGCGGGCTTGTTAGATCTTTTATTTATAAATGTTTCAAAAGCGTCTTTCATAGCAACAATAAACTTCTCATTCTTCAGAAAAGAAGTTGCAATAATGAAATCGATCTTATCTTTAAAATCCAGAAGCTCTTGCACCATTGTTTTATCTTTCACAGGATTAGTAACTATGCTGTTACCAAATTTCTGAAAAATACAATTACCTTAGATGGTGATGATAATTATTATTAAAAATAGCAAGTAAAACAACATAAATTTAACTTCAGTTACAAGACTGAGAATAGCAAATGTGCAGGATAGAAAATATGCAGAAAACATCAAAAGGAAAAGATAGCACTAGATAAAAGGTAAGGTGCTCTAGAAATGAAGCCAAGAGAAATAAAGGTAAACTGATTATTTGAGTGGAGAACTATTTTGAAACATATTAGTAATGAAAGTCTATGGTGCCAAAACAATAAATCAAGTAAGGAGTATATTAGAGTCACAGGAATAAATAGAAGAAAATATCTGAAAAAGAAGAAAGCAATTGGGCTCAAAAGGGTTTATTTCATCTCTGTGCATTAAAGAAATGATTAAGCTACCAGAGCTTGTCAGCATCAGATTTTCAGAATTCTGGAATACAATGAGAAACCTACTAAAACCAAAGTGATGCTTACTGAAAAAAGTTGTGAAATAAGACAGTGTGCTATCATCTCCTCTTCAACTGCTTAAATGGTCTTAAAAGCAGTGAGAGAAAAGCAACTCATCCTGTGCAACAGATCTTCACTAATAATAAAGTCATTAAAAGCTATGATTAAAATGCTGGGTGAAAAAACTGTCACCAAAAGCTCTATAGCCAGAAGAACCTGAATCCTTTAATAGTGAAGGAAAATTAAGAAATTGTGAGATAAGCAACTGCTGAGATAGTTCTTTGCTAACAGACCTGCCCTGTGTACTAAAGGGCGGAGACAGTCCAAGACGGTGGGGGAATAGAGGACCTTAGTTTCTTCTGCTCCCAGGAATTCAGCTAGATAGCTATTACATCATTCTAAACACCCGCGAACTCAGAAGGAGATCTAAGAAAAGAATTGCTGCAACAAATAGTGAAGTGACCACTTTCTACAAGGTAAGAGGTGAAAAGAAGTGAATCTGAGGCGATATACTAAAAGATAAACTGGGGGCAGCGGAGGAGCTTCGAGAAGCCAGCTGCTGGAAAGGGATATACAGGGGAGTGCAAAATTCCAAGAACCCTGCTGTGGTGGAGACATCGTTGCCTGAAACGTGCTCAGGTGGCGAATGGGGACAGTGTCTTAGATGGGACACTGTGGTCTCAGGATCCCTGGGGTCACAGGAAGAACAGAGGTGCCTGAGTGTGGCAGAATCCCCAGGTGGAATTCACTGGAACAGGGAAGCTGCCTGCAGTCAGCAAACCTATGAGTGGGCTGTCAGTTCATTGCTGCCATGAACAGTGAACGAGGACCTGGTCCAGCAACCACTTTGAAAGCAGGGGGCCAGCAAGCACCAGCACCCCAGGGAGACAACCATTGTCCCCAAGAGGAGACCTGCTGGTGCACACCATTAAAGTCTGCAGTGTTTGGAGACTTGAAATGGGATCACGTGCCTGAGATAGAAGAGCTCGGTCACAGGGTGGGTGAGTAAGGAGTGTGGACAGAGATCAGGGAGACAGGAGTGACTGACTGATTTTCCCTGAGGGTGCTCTGAGGAGTGGAGGCTGGAGGTGGGGAGGCCTCCATTTTCACTCTCATCCTCTAAAGCTGCGTGGAAAGCCCACAAGAAACAAAAGCCACCTACACCAATTCAGAACTGCTTACTTAGCCTGGCCCCCTAGCAAGGGTGGTCCAAATCTACTCAGAACTAACAGAGCCCTCCCAAGATTATCAGCAAGAACATCCAATCAAGACCAAGTTTACCAATCATTGAGAACTGCAAAACCCAGCACGATAGGAATATAGCATGTAGAATTCATGTTCCTTTTCCCCATAATTCTTCACTCTTTCAATTTTAATTTTTTTCTCTTTCCTTTTCAATTTCTTTACTTCAACACTCTTACATCTTTTATTTAACTCTTATATTCTATCCTTTCATTGTATTTAATTTCATTTTTACAAGTTTTTCTTTCTTTACTATTTTGGGATGTGTTTTCTAAGACACCAAAATATACACAGGATTCGGTGTATTGCTCTGTTCTGTTCACTTGTCTGATTATATTCTTTTTTTAAAAAACTTCCCTTAGATTTTGGGTCTCTTTCTAATTTGTTTATAGTGTTTATTTACATGAGGTCATTGTTGTCATTTTAGAATTCTGTTTCTGGGGATCCCTGGGTGGCGCAGCGTTTTAGCGCCTGCCTTTGGCCCAGGGCGCGATCCTGGAGACCCAGGATCGAATCCCACATCGGGCTCCCGGTGCATGGAGCCTGCTTCTCCCTCTGCCTATGTCTCTGCCTCTCTCTCTCTCTTTCTCTGTGACTATCATAAATAAATAAAAATTAAAAAAAAAAATAGAATTCTGTTTATGTTCATCTATTCTGCTCCAGACAAAATGACCAGGTGGAGAAACTCACCTCAAAAAAGAGAACAAGAGGCAGTACTGACTGTCAGGGACCTAAGTCAATATGGATGTAAGTAAGATGTCGGAACTGGAGTTCAGAATAACAATTATTAAGATACTAGCTAGGCTTGAAAAGGGCAGAGAAGACATTAGACAATCCTTTTCTGGAGAAAAATAAAACTACAATTTAATCAAGTCAAAATCAAAACGGCTATTAAAGAGATGTAATGAAAAATGTAGATTCTAACTGCTAGGAAAAATGAGGCAGAAGTGAGAATTAGTGATATAGAAGACAAAACAATGAATAATAAAGAAGCTGAGAAAAGAGCAACTACTGGATCAGGAAGGGTGAATTCAAAAGATAAGTGATAAAACAAAACTATATTAAAATAACTGGGACCCTCGAGAAAAAAGACGGGACAGAAGGTATGGGGAGCAAATTATAGCTGAGAACTTCTCTAATCTGGGAAAAGAAATAGACGTCCAAGTCCAGGAGGCACAGAAAACTCCCCCTGACAAAATCAATTTTAAGAAAAGGTCAGCACCCCAACATGGAATAGCGAAGCTGGCAAATTTCAGAGACAGAGAAAATCCTGAAAGAAGCTCAGGATAAGACATTGATAACCTACAAGGGTAAACACATAAGGCTAGCAATAGACCTCTCCACAGACACCTGGCAGGCCAGAAAGGACAGGCATGACATATACAGCATACTGAATGAGAAGAACATGTAGCCAAGAATATTTATCCAGCTAGGATGTCATTCAAAATAGAAGGAGAGAACATGGATGCAAAAATTCTCAACAAGATACTAGCCAATAGGATCCAACAGTACCTTAAGAAAATTATTCACCATGACCAAGAACGATTTATTCCCGGGACACAAGGCTGGTTCAGCACTTGTAAAACAATCAATGTGATTCATCATATCAGCAAGAGAAAAACCAAGAACCATATGATCCTCTCATTAGATGCAGAGAAAGCATTTGACAAAATACAGCATGCATTCCTGATCAAAACTCTTCAGAGTGTAGGGATAGAGGGAACATTCCTTGACATCTTAAAAGCCATCTTCAAAAAGCCCACAGCAAATATCATTCTCAATGGGGAAGCACTGGGAGCCTTTCCCCTAAGATCAGGAACACGACAGTGATGTCCACTCTCACCACTGCTATTGAACATAGTACTGGAAGTCCTAGCCTCAGCAATCAGACAACGAAAGGACATTAAAGGCATTCAAATTGGCAAAGAAGAAGTCAAACTCTCCCTCTTCGCCGATGACATGATACTCTACATAGAAAACCCCAAAGCCTCCACCCCAAGATTGCTAGAAATCCTACAGCAATTTGGTAGCATGGCAGGATACAAAATCAATGCCCAGAAATCAGTGGCATTTCTATACACTAACAATGAGACTGAAGAAAGAGAAATTAAGGAGTCAATCCCATTGTCAATTGCACCCAATGCATAAGATACCTAGGAATGAACCTAAAAAGAGGTAAAGGATCTATACCCTAAAAGCTATAGAGCACTTCTGAAAGAAATTGAAGAAGATACAAAAAGATGGAAAAATATTCCATGCTCATGGATTGGCAGAATTAATATTGTGAAAATGTCAATGTTACCCAGTGCAATTTACACGTTTGTTGCAATCCCTATCAAAATACCATGGACTTTCTTCAGATAGTTGGAAGAAACCATCTTCAGATTTGTGTGGAATCAGAAAGACCCCAAATAGCCAGGGGAATTTTTAAAAAGAAAACCATATCTGGGGGCATCACAATGCCAGATTTCAAGTTGTACTGCAAAGCTGTGGTCATCAAGACAGTGTGGTACTGGCACAAAAACAGACACATAGATCAATGGAATAGAATATAGAACCCAGAAGTGGACCCTCCACTTTATGGTCAACTGATATTCGATAAAGGAGGAAAGACTATCCACTGGAAGAAAGACAGTCTCTTCAATAAATGGTGCTGGGAAAATTGGACATCCACATGCAGAAGAATGAAACTAGACCACTCTCTTTCACCATACACAAAGATCAACGCAAAATGGATGAAAGGTCTAAATGTGAGACAAGATTCCATCAAACTCCTAGAGGAGAACTACTCTAATCTGGGAAAATAAATTGGCATCCAACACCCTTTTGAACACCCTTTTTGAACTCAGCCACAGTAACTTCTTACAAGATACATCCACGAAGGCAAAAGAAAGAAAAGCAAAATGAACTACTGGGACTCCATCAAGATAAGAAGCTTTTGCACAGCAAAGGATACAGTCAACAAGACGAAAAGACAACCTACAGAATGGGAAGCAATATTTGCAAATGACGTAGCAGATAAAGGGCTAGTTTCCAAGATCTATAATGAACTTATTAAACTCAACACCAAGGAAACAAACAACCCAATCATGAAATGGGCAAAAGACATGAACAGAAATCTCACAGAGGAAGACACAGACATGGCTAACAAGCACATGAGAAAATGCTCCGCATCACTTGCCATCAGGGAAATACAAATCAAAACCACAATGAGATACCACCTCACACCAATGAGAACGGGGAAAATTAACAAGGCAGGAAGCCACAAATGTTGGAGAGGATGTGGAGAAAAGGGAACCCTGATACACTGTTGGCGGGAATGTGAAATGGTGTAGCCACTCTGGAAAACTGTGGATGTTCCTCAAAGAGTTAAAAACAGACCTGCCCAACGACCCAGCAATTGCACTGTTGGGGATTTACCCCAAAGATACAGATGCAATGAAATGCCGGGAGGGACACCTGCACCCCGATGTTTCTAGCAGCAATGTCCACAATAGCCAAACTGTGGAAGGAGCCTCAGTGTCCATTGAAAGATGAATAGATAAAAAAGATGTGGTTTATGTATACAATGGAATATTACTCAGCCATTAGAAATGAGAAATACCCACCATTTGCTTCAACGTGCATTGAACTGGAAGGTATTATGCTGAGTGAAGTAAGTCAATCGGAGAAGGACAAACATTGTATGTTCTCATTCATTTGGGGGATATAAATAATAGTGAAAGGGAACATAAGGGAGGGGAGAAGAAATGTGTGGGAAGTATCAGAAAGGGAGACAGAACTAAAGACTCCTAACTCTGGGAAACGAACTAGGGGTGGTGGAAGGGGAGGACGGCGGGGGGTGGGGGTGACTGGGTGGTGGGCACTGAGGGGTGCACCTGACGGGATGAGCACTGGGTGTTATTCTGTATGTTGGCAAATTGAACACCAATAAAAAATAAATTTATTATAAAAAAATAGAAGGAGAGGTAAAGACCTTCCAGGACAAACAAAATATAAAAGAATTTGTGATCATAAACCAACCCTGCAAGACATAATGAGATCCTCTCAGCAGAAATAGAGTTTGAAAGTAATACAGACCAGAAAAAAACAGAGACAATATACAGAGAGAGTGACTTCACAAGTTATACAATGGCACCAAATTTCTATCACTCAACAGTTACTCTGCATGTATATGGGCTAATTGTCCCAATCAAAAGACACAGGGTATCAGACTGGATAAAAAATCAAGATCTATCCCTGTGCTGTCTGCAAGAAACTCATTTAAACCTAAACACAAACTCCAGATTGAAACTGAGAGGAGGAGGTGGAAAAGCATTTAAATCATGCTAATGGACATCAAAAGAAAAGCTAGTGTAGCAATCCTTATAGCCCACAAATTAGACTGTCAACCAAAGACTGCAGTAAGAATGAGGAAAGGACACTATATCGGAATTAAAACACATATTAAAAACATATATTAAAAAAAAGATCTAACAATTCTATATACTTACATCCTTAACATGGGAGAATCCAATTATATAACACAACAATAAGATAAAACACAGTGATAATAATACAATGATAGTAGGGGACTTCAACACCCCTTTAACTGCAACAAACAGATGATCGAAGCAGAAGATCAACAACAAAACAAGGGGCTTCGAATGACACACTGGACCAGATGAAAATCACAGATACATTTAGAGCATTTCACCCTAAAGTAACAATTCACATTCTTCTCAAGTCCATATGCAGCATTCTCCAGAATAGGCCACATACGGGTCACAAATCAGGTCTCAATGGTACCAAAAAATTGGGATAATTCCCTGCATATTTTCAAATGGCAATGCTTTGACACTTGAGCTCAATCATGAGAAAAAAACCTTGGAAAGAACTCAAATACATGGATGTTAGAAAAAGCATCCTAATGAATGTTGGCAAATCGAACTTCAATTAAAAAAAAAAAGGAATGAATGAATTAGTCAACCAGGAAATTAATGAGGAATTTAAAAATTCATGGAAACATGAAAATGAAAACGTAACTGTTCAAAACCTTTGAGATGCAGAAAAGGTAATCCTACTAGGGAAGTACACAGCAACACAAGCCTTTCTCAAGAAAGAACAGCCTTAAATACACATCCTAACCTTATACCTAAAGGAGCTGGAGAAAGAACAGCAAATAAAGCCTAAAGCAAGCAGGAAAAGAGAAATCATATAGAGCAGTAATCAATGAAACATAAACCAAAAAACCAGTAGAACAAATCAATGAAACTAAGAGCTGGTTCACTGAAAAAATAAGACTGATAAATCCCTGACTACACTTACCAAAAGAAAAGAGAAAGGGCCCAAATTAGTAAAATCATGAATGCAGGAGGAAATCACAATAAACACCAAGGAAATACAAACAATTTTAAGAACATACAACAAAATTAGGCCATCTGGGGAAACAGATGCATTCCTAGAAACATATAAACTACCAACACAAAAAAAAAAAAAAAAATAAACTACCAACACAGAAACAAGAAGAAAGAGAAAAACTGAACAGACCCATTACCAGCAAAGAAATTGAAACAGTCATCAAAAATCTCCCAACAAACAATGGTTCAGGGCTGTATGGCTTCCCAATGGAATCTGAAGAATAATTAATATGTACTGTCCTGAAGCTATTTCAAAATACAGAAATGGAAGGAAAACTTCCAAATTCTATGAGGCCAGCATTATCTTGATCCCAAAAGACACAGACCCAACCAAGAAGGAGGATTACAGACTATATCCCTGATGAACGCTGGGTGATGCCAAAATTCTCACCCAGTTAACAGACAACAGGATCAAGCAGTAATAAAAGGATGGACACCACGACCAAGTGGGATTTATTCCTGGGCTGCAAGGGTGGTTCAACATTCACAAATCAGTCAATCAATGTGATATACCACATCCATAAAAGAAAGGACAAGAGCCATACGGTCCTCTCAGTAGATGCAGAACAAAGGCATTTGACTAAGTACTGCAGTCTTTCTTGATTAAAATTCGACACAGTACAGAGATAGATAAAATATACGTCTGTATCATAGAAGCTAACAACAAAAACCTGAAAGGTAATATCATTCTCAGTGGGGAAAAACTAGAGTTTTTCCTCTAAGGTTAAGAATATGACAGAGATATCCACTTTCACCACGGTTGTTCAACACAGTAAGGGAAGCTCCTAGTCTCAGCAATCAGACAACAAAGAGAAATAAAAGGCATCTGAATTGGCAAAGAAGAAATCAAGCTCTCAATCTTAGCAGACAACAACTTATTTTAAATGGAAAACTCAAAAGACTCCACCTTAAAATGCTTAAACTGATACAGGAATATAACAAGTGGCAGGATATGCAATCAATGCACAGAAATCAGTTGCACTTCTGTACACTAATTAGAAAAAAGAGAAATCAAGTAATGAATCCCATTGACAACTGCATCAAAAACAAAGATACCTAGGAATAAACCTAACCAAAGAAGATAAGGATCTATATCAGGGATGCCTGGATAGCTCAGTGGTTGAGAGTCTGTCTTGGACTCGGTGTGATCCTGGAGGCCCAGGATCCAGTACCACATTGGGCTTCCCATGGGGAGCCTGTTTCTACCTCTGCCTATGACTCTGCCTCTGTGTGTCTCTCATGAATAAATAAAACCTTTTTTTAAAGAAAGGATATATATTCAGCAAACTATAAAACCCTTATGTACTTGAAGGAACTTGAGGAAGACGCAAAAATGGAAAATGTTCGTGGACTGGAAGAATAAATATCGTTAAAGTGTCTACTATGCCACCTAGAGCAATCTATACACTCAATGCAATCTGTATCAAAATAACTTTTCACAGAGCAGGAACAAATAATTCTAAAATTTGTATGGAACCAGGCCAGGCCTGAAGATGGCAGAAGAACAGGGGTCCTCAAATCACCTGGCCCCACCAACTTACTTAGATAACTTTCAAATCATCCTGAACACCTACCTCCAAATTCGACCTGACATTTAAAGGGAGAACAGCTGGAACACTACAAAGAGAAGAGTTTTCAATTCTAGCAAGGTAGGCAGGTGGAAAAAAATAAAATAAAAAAGAATCAAGTGGGGGAGGGGCACCAAGAAGAGGTGGGCTGAAGCCTGGCAGGCAGCAAAAGCCTCCAGGACAGGAAAGCCCTACCCTGGAGAAGGAGGAACTTTAAAAATCCGCACAGATTCTTTCTGGACAGAAAAGTGTTTAGCAGGGCAATTGGGCAGAATGGCAGGAGGGGCAGTGAAGACTCCAATTTTCTAAGTCACTTTCAGAGGAGGGGCTCCTAGGGGGAAAGCAAAACACAAACTGTGGACCATCTGGGTAAAGTGCTGGAGTGTTTAGCTGGAGGGGCATTTGGGAGAAGCCAGTTGGTTAGGTGGGCAGCTCCAGACGGAGGTGTCTGTGTCCTGCTGCCTTCGGGAGCCCTGCCACCAGGAGCACGATCCCAGCAGCACAGGGCCCTGGACCCCAGGGCACCATGCAGACAAAGCCCACGATCCTGCACTCCCCCTGGGACAGGCAGAAGCAGGGAGGGCACAGGACAGAGAGGACTCTCTTGCCAACAGGTGCCCTGCAAGCTGTGCAGATCAGGCCACTGCACACTGAGAGCCTGTGTTAGTTACTGCAGAAAGCTGACTCCAGAGCTGGAATTCTGGCCACCTCCATTGTTGTCTTCCTCCTCGTTTCCCCCTGTGCCTGGGAGAGGCAGCACTGCCAGGGAACAGGGGCCTCACAGGATAAACAGCTTCCACTGAGACTGGCACCCGGCAGGGGGCAGGGCAGCTTCCCCAGATGCATTTATCTGAGAATCAGCACAGCAGGCCCCTCTGCCAGAAGACCAGCTGGAAGAACAGGGGAAGAGCAAGTTCTTGACCAAGCAGAGCTGGAAAGCTCCAGGGGAAGTCGAAGGATTTATAGGATATAGAACTAGAAGATATACCGCCTTTTTTCCTTTTCCGGTACAACGCGTTTTTATATCAGACTAAAAATTTACAAAGTTTTTTCTCTTTTCCCACCTTAACTACAACATTGTACCACCTCTTCATTTTTGTTTCGTCCTTTTTGACTTTCATATCACTATAATTACACGTCTTAGATATATTTTTCCCTTCTAGAGTCCCATCAAAATACTCAGTTCAATTTGGGGAGACACTTGAGATTTCATTTTGTGTGTGTGTGTTTTTTTTTCTCTGACTCGTTTTGTTCTACAATGGTGGAAATTAATACCTTCTAAAACATGACCAGCATGCACCCAGAACCAAGTGGTATGCTGTGATGATTCATTCTGTGAGATTATATTCTCTCTTCATTCCCATTCTGCCCCCCTCTTTTATCTCGTTTATGTTTTGGTGGTCAATGCTGGGGCTTTTACAAGTATTGCTGGTTTATATACATTTGGGACTGAGGATCTTCTAACATACAGAACTTAATATACTCAGAACCAAGAGGATCACTTCTAGGACCCCTTTCGTAGACTACATTTTCCCTTCACTACAACTTCTTCACCACCACTATCTCCCAGTATTCCTCCTTTTTTTTTTCTTTTTTTTCCACTTTATTTTTTTTCTTTCATTCTTTTTCTTTTTTCTTCTCCTTTGGATACCTGGCCGTTTATTTTCACTACGTCGTTTTAAATTTTGTTTCTCACTTTAGCGGATCTTTTGTTTTATTTTGTTCTGATCTTTGTTTTCATTTTTTGGTCTCTGACCTCGCCAGAATCACCTAGGGTGAAACTTAGGTTGTGGTTGACATGTTTGACTCAGCTGGGTCGTACAGCCACTCTGCACTGATCAAAATGACTAGAAGGAAGAACTCACCTAAAAAGAAAGAATCAGAAACAGTGCTCTCTCCCACACAGAGTTACAGAATATAGATTACAATTTGATGTCAGAAAGCCAATTCAGAAGCACAATTATAAAGCGACTGGTGGCTCTGGAATAAAAGCATAAAGGAGGAATCCAGAGACTTTGTTACTGCAGAATTTAGAACTAATCAGGCCGAAATTGAAAATCAATTAAATGAAATGCAATCCAAACTGGATGCCCTGACTGCTTTGGTTAAGGAGGTGGAGAAAAGAGTTGAGTGACACAGAAGACAAGTCAAGAAAGGAAGGAAGGACAAGGCAAGGAAGGAAGCTGACAAAAAAAGAGAAAAACAATAAGAGACCATGAGGAAAGGCTAAGGGAAATAAATGACAGCCTGACAAGAAAGCATCTACAAATAATTGGGATTCGAGAGAACGCTGAGAGGGACAGAGGTCCAGAAAGCATATCTGAGCAAATCATAGTTGAGAACTGCCTTAATTTGGGGAGAGAAGCAGGCATTCAGATTCAGGAGATAGGTCCCCCCAAAAATTAATAAGTCAATTACAACCGCAACATTTAATAGTGAAACCTGCAAATTCCAAACATAAAGAGTAAATCCTTAAAGCAGCAAGAGACAAGACATTTCTAACTTATTTGGGAAGAAAGATCAGATTAACAGCAAACCTCTCCACAGACACCTGGCAGGCCAGAAAGGGTCTATATACACAGGGTACTAAATGAGAAGACCATGCAGCCAAGAATATTTTATCCAGTATTCAGACTCGCATTCAGAATAGAAGGAGAGATAAAAAGCTTCCAAGATAGGCAGAAACTGAAAGAATATGTGACCACCGAACCAACTCTGCAAGAAATGTTAAGGGGGACCCGGTAAAAGAAAGAGGAAGCCCAAAGAAATATTCCACAAAAACAGGGATTAAATAGGTATTACGATGACACTAAATTCATAGCTTTCAGTAGTTACTCTGAAGGTGAATAGGCTAAATGATCCCATCAAAAGACGCAGGGTTTCAGACTGGATAAAAAGCAAGACGCATCTATTTGCTGTCTACAAGAGACTCATTTGACACGTAAGGACAGCTGCAGCCTGAAACTAAAAGGTTGGAGAACCATTTACCATTCAAATGGTCCTCAAAGGAAAGCTGGGGTAGCAATCTTCATATTCGATAAATTTAAAAGTTTATCCCAAAGACTGTAGTAAGAGATGAAGAGGGACACTATGTGGGACTTTATGTCATAATAAAGGCTGTATCCAACAAGAGGACCTAACAGTCATGAATATTTATGCCCCTTATGTGGGAGCTGCCAAGTATACCAATCAATTAATAACCAAAGGAAAGAAATACATAGATAATAATAATACATGAATAGTAAGAATTTTCAACACAGTGCTTTTAGGAAAAGACGGATATTCTGAACATCACCAAGGAAATAAGGGCCTTCGATGTTGATAGCAGCAAGGTCCACAATAGCCAAACTGTGGAAGGACCCTCGGTGTCCATCGAAAGATGAATGGATAAAGAAGATGTGGTTTACGTATACAATGGAATATTACTCAGCCGTTAGAAAGGACAAACACCCACCATTTGCTTCGACGTGGAAGGAACTGTAGGGTATTATGCTGAGTGAAATAAGTCAATCGGAGAAGGACAAACACTATATGGTCTCATTCATTTGGGGAATATAAATAATAGTGAAGTGGAATAAAGAGGAAAGGAGATAAAATAAGTGGGAAATATCAGAAAGGGAGACAGAACATGGGAGTCTCCTAACTCTGGGAAACGAACTAGGGGTGGTGGAAGGGGAGGAGGGCGGGGGGTGGGGGTGACTGGGTGGCGGGCACTAAGGTGGGCACTTGATGGGATGAGCACTGGGTGTTATTCTGTATGTTGGCAAATTGAACACCAATAAAAAAATAAATTTATTATTTAAAAAAAAGAAATAAGGGCCTTGAATGATACACTAGACCAAGTAAGATTTCACAGATACACACAGAATTTTTCATCAAATGTAACTGAATACGCATTCTTCTCAAGTGCACAATGAATTTTCTCCAAAATAGACCACATACTGGGTCACAAACCAGGTCTCAACCGATACCAAAAGAATGGGATTGTACCCTGCATATTTTCACGGCACAATGCTTTGAAACGAGCTCAATCACAAGAAGAAATTTGGGAGAAATTCAAAGACATAGAGGTTAAGAAGCATCATACTAGGGATCCCAGGGTGGCGCAGCAGTTTAGTGCCTGCCTTTGGCCCAGGGCACGATCCTGGAGACCCGGGATCGAATCCCACGTCAGGCTCCTGGTGCATGGAGCCTGCTTCTCCCTCTGCCTGTGTCTCTGCCTCTGTGTGTGTGTGTGTGTGTGACTATCATAAGTAAATAAATAAATACATTTTTTTAAAAAAAGAAAAGGAGCATCATACAAAAGATGAATGGGTCAACAAAGAAATTAGAAAAGAATGAAAAAGACTTATGGAAACTAATGAAAATGAAGGTACAACTCTTCAAAAGCTTTGGGATATGGAGAAAGCAGTCCTAGGAAGGAAATACATAAAAATAAAAGCATTCCTCAAAAAATTGGAAAAAACTAAATACACAAGCTAACCTCACACCTAAAACAACTGGAGAGAGAACAGCAAATAAAACCTACACCAAGCAGAAGAAGACAGTTAATGAAGATTCAAGCAGAACTCAATGAAATAGAGACCGGAAGAACTGTACAACAGATCAAAAAAAACAGGAGTTGGTTCTTTGAAAGAATTAATAAGATAAAACATTAGTCATCCTTTTAAAAAGAAAAAAGACTCAAATTAATAAAATCATGAATGTAAGGGGACAGATCACAACCAATAACCAAGGAAATACAAATGACTTTAAAAACATATTATGAGCAGCTATACGCCAATGAATTAGGCAATCTAGAATAAATAGATGTATTTTTGGAAAACCACAAATTACAAAACTGCAACAGGAAGAAACAGAACCTTAACAGGCCAGTAACCAGCAAGGAAATTGAAGCAGTCATCAAAATCCTCCCAAGACACAAAAGTCCAGGGCCAGATGGCTTCCCAGGAGAATTCTATCAAATGTTTAAAGAAGAAACCATACCTATTCTACTAAAGCTGTTCTGAAGATAGAAAGCAACGGAATACTCCCAAACTTGTTTTATGAGACCAGCATCACCTTAATTCCAAAACCAGACCAAGACCCAACCAAAACGAATTATAGACTGATATCCCTGATGAACAAGATGCAAAAATTCTCAACAAGATACTAGGCAATAAGATCCAATACTACATTAAGAATTTATTTTATTTATTTTTTTTTAATTTTTTATTTATTTATGATAGTCACAGAAAGAGAGAGAGAGGCAGAGACACAGGCAGAGGGAGAAGCAGGCTCCATGCACCAGGAGCCCGACGTGGGATTCGATCCCGGGTCTCCAGGATCGCGCCCTGGGCCAAAGGCAGGCGCCAAACCGCTGCGCCACCCAGGGATCCCTACATTAAGAATTTATACACCATGACCGAGTAGGATTTATCCCCAGGATGCAAGGCTGGTTCAACACTTGTAAAACAATCAACCTGACAGATCACATCAGGGGTAAAAACAACCCTATGATCCTCTCAATAGATGCAGAGATTTGACAAAATATAGCACCCATTTCTGAACAAAAACCTTTCAGAGTGTAGGGATAGAAGGAACATTCCTCAACATCTTAAAAGCCATCTACGAAAAGCCCACAGAAAATATCATTCTCAATGGGGAAACACTGGTAGCCTTTCCCCTAAGATCAGGAACATGACAAAGATGTCCACTCTCACCAGTGCTATTCAACATAGTCCTAGCAGTCCTAGCCTCAGTAATCAGACAACAAAAATAAATAAAAGGCATTCAAACTGGCAAAGAGCGAGCTAAACTCTCCCTCTTTGCAGATGACATGATATTGTAAATGGAAAACCCAAAAGACTTCACCCCAAGATTGCTAGAACTCATACAGCAATTCAGCAGTGCGGCAGTATATGAAATCAATGTCCAGAAATCAGTCCCGTTTCTATACACTAACAATGAAACTGAAGAAAGAGAAATTAAGGACTCAATCCCATTCACAATTGCACCCAAAAGCATAAATACCAAGGAAGAACCCTAACCAAAGAGGGAAAGGATCTATACCTTAAAAACTACAGAACATTTCTGAAAGAAACTGAGGAAGACACAGAGATGGAAAAATATTCCATGCTCATGAAAGATCTAAGTGTGAGACAAGATTCCATCAAAATCCTAGAGGAGAACAGAGGCAATACCCTTTCTGAACTCGGCCACAGTAACTTCCTGCAAGATATATCCACGAAGGCAAAAGAAACAGAAACAAAAACGAACTATTGGGACTTCATCAAAGTAAGAAGCTTTGGCGCGGCAAAGCTTACATCAACAAAACTAAAAGACAGCCTACAAAATGGGAGAAGATATTTGCAAATGACCTATCAGATAAAGGGCTAGTTTCCAAGATCTATAAAGAACTTATTAAACTCAACAGCAAAGAAACAAACAATCCAATCATGAAATGGGCAAAAGACATGAACAGAAATCTCATAGAGGAAGACACAGACATGGCCAACACGCACATGAGAAAATGCTCCGCATCACTTGCTATCAGGGAAATACAAATCAAAACCACAATGAGATACCACCTCACACCTGAGAGAATGGGGAAAATTAACAAGACAGGAAACCACAAATGTTGGAGAGGATGCAGGAAAGGGGAACCCTCTTACACTGTTGGTGGGAATGTGAAATGGTGCAGCCACTCTGGAAAACTGTGTGGAGGTTCCTCAAACAGTTATAAACAGACCTGCCTGACGACCCAGCAATTCCACTGCTGGGGATTTACCCCAAAGATACAGATGCAATGAAACACCGGGACACCCATACCCCGATACTTCTAGCAGCAATGTCTGCAATAGCCAAAATGTGGAAGGAGCCTCGGTGTCCATCGAAAGATGAATCGATAAAGAAGATGTGGTTTATGTATACAATGGAATATTACTCAGCCATTAGAAACAACAAATACCCACCATTTGCTTCAACGTGGATGGAACTGGAGGGTATTATGCTGAGTGAAGTAAGTCAATCGGAGAAGGACAAACACTATATGGTCTCATTCATTTGGGGAATATAAATAATAGTGAAAGGGAACAGAAGGGAAGGGAGAAGAAATGGGTAGGGAATATCAGAAAGGGAGACAGAACATGAAGACTCCTAACTCTGGGAAATGAACAGAGTGTGTTCGTTGAGTTTGTTCCACCAGAGAACAAACTGGTGGTCGAAGGGGAGGAGGGCGGGGGGTGGGTGAATGTGTGGCGGGCACTGACAGGGGCACTTGACGGGATGAGCACTGGGTGTTATTCTGTATGTGTATGTTGGCAAATTGAACACCAATAAAAAATAAATTTAATATTAAAAAAAGAGAAAAAGAAAATCAGAGCCAGAGGCATCACAATGCTGGATTTCAAGTTGTACTACCAAAGCTGTGATCATCAAGACAGTGTGGTAGTGGCACAAAAACAGACACATAGGTCAATGGAACAGAACAGAGAACCCGGAAATAGGCTCTCAACTCTATGGTCCACTAATTTTCAATAGAGCAGGAAAGAATACCCAATTGAAAAGGACAGTCTCTTCAATAAAGGGTGCTGGGAAAATTGGACAGCCATGGGCCGAAGAATGAAACGGCATCATTCTCTTACACCATACACAATGATAAACTCAGAATGGATGAAAGATCTAAATGTGTTACAAGAATCCATCAAAATCCTAGAGGAGAACACAGGCAACACCCGTTTTGAACTTGACCACAGCAACTTCTTACAAGATACATCTATGATACTTCTATGAAGGCAAGGGAAACAAAAGAAAAACAAGCTATTGGGACTTCACCAGGATAAAAAGCTTCTGCACAGCAAAAGAAAACTAAAAGACAACCAAACTAAATGACATATCAGTTAAAAGGGCTAGTATCCAAGATCTATAAAGAACTTACTAACCTCAACACCCAAGAAACAAACAATCCAATCATGAAAGGGGCAGAAGACATGAACAGACATTTCTCCATAGAAGACCTACATATGGCCAGCAAGTGCATGAGGAAATGCTGCACATCACTGGCCAACAGGGAAATACAAATCGAAACCACAATGGGATACCACCTCACACCAGTGAGAATGATGACAACAAGACAGGAAACCACAATGCTGGGGAGGATGTGAGAAATGGGGACCCTCCTGTGTTGCTGGTTGGAATGCAAAGTCGTGCCACCCCTTTGGAAAACAGTATGGCAGCTCCTCAAGAAGTTAAAAATAGAGCTACCGTATAACCCATGCAGCAATTGCATTACTAGTTATTTACCCCAAAGATACAGATGCAGTGAAATGCTGGGACAGCTGCACCCCAATATTTATAGCAGCATTGTGCACAACAGGTAAATTGTGGAAGGAGTCATAATGTCCTTCGACAGATGAATGGATGAAAATGATGTGGTCTATATATCTAACGGAATGTTACTCAACCACCAGAAGAGACAAATACCATTTGCTTTGACTTGGATGGAACTGGAGGGTATTATGCTGAATGAAAAGAGTCAACTGGAGAAGGACAATCATCATATGGTTTCACTCATAGGGCAATGTAAGAAATAGTGAAAGGGATTATCGGGGAAAGGAGAGAAAATGAGTGGGAAAATTTAGAGAGGGTGACAAAACATGAGATTCCTAACTCTGGGAAACAAACAAAGGGTTGCAAAAGGGGAGGTAGGCAGGCGATTGTGTAACTGGGTGTCGGGCACTGAGGAGGGCACTTGAGGGCATAAACACTGAGTATTATAGTATATGTTGTCAAATTGAATTTAAATAAAAAATAATAATTTTTAAAAAAGAAAGCAGCCTTTCTCTCTGCTTCTCTGAGACAATTTATGTTTACGGTCTCTTTCAATAATAATTTGTTGTTATCAAACAAAAGGCCTAAACTCAAATACTATACCATAAATAATGTACCCGTCTTTTCCCTTCAAATGAAAATATTATTGGGGGATTTGGAATTTATGAACTGGGAAAAAAAGAGTTTTAAAAGAACATTTAAAATATGCTTTATGAATTTCAAGTTAATTAAGGTAAAAAAGCACATTATTAAAGTGGGAAAATAAACCATTAATAATCTGTTATTTTTCAATGATATCTTCTTTAAATAATACCTTTATATAATCAATCCAATGTTGAAGAAGAACTTGAACTCCAAACTCTACCCTACTAAACAGCTGGTAGAGTACAGACAGATCCTCAACCCTGTTTTCATCAAGAAGATAGCTTAAGCCTGAATATTAGAAACATGAAGGCAAAATGAGCAATACAAATATCCTCCTCAAGATATACATTCAGTGAGGCATTATTTTGAGATTAAAATATTTACTTGATCAAAATAGTACAGTACTAAACTTTACAAATGAAAGTAATATCAGTAAGTTTTAAATTAAGTAGTAATTAGAGGATAATGAAAAAAATAATTATGCCTCTGGACTACTACTTTTTTCATTCTTCTAACTGTGGTCTTTATAAACACATTTCAAATTATTACCCCAAAATCTAAATTAAAGAAAAATATAGTAAACAAATTTGTAGGACAGACATTACTAAAAAGAAAAAATTATGAATTTTAATTTATAATTTAAAATGAATAACTGAAAACATTAAATATCTAATTAAGAGGCAGATATTAATTTTCACATGAGAATAAAATGATCCAGTTAGAGATAATTAAGTCCAAAACGATGTTATACGATACGTCCAGATATGTCGACAAATCTACTAATTCAATAAGTAAACATAAAAACCCCCAAATGCAAAAGAAAAAAGGAATATGTTACTAAAAAGTCATTTATTCAGCATCAGTATCAACATGTTGCTTTTCTGAGCTCATCATTAACAGAATAAGCCCTCACTATTCAGAGAAATTTTCTGCCGACTCTGTTTCCTGGAATTATATGTTCCATACTTAACATATAAATCAATAATTAATAATATAAAGCTTCAAACTTGATCAACATTCTTCGACTTCAAATATTTAAAAATCTGTTTTACATTAGTTCACCTCTCACTTCCCACTAACTTGTTCCTCTATATACTTTTTCCCCGTGATTTTGTCAAACTGAGTTTTTAAAACATTAGCACCTAATTCTATAAAATTGAGGATGCTTTTTAAAGTTGCTGGATTTTATTCTAAGAGTTGGCAAATGTTATAAATCCTACTGAAAAAGAATAAGGAAGTCCTCCCATTTTGGTAATCAAAAAATTTAAGGAGCAAAATTGATGAAGATGTGGAGATCTAGCTGAGGTCAAAGCACAAGCTGACACCCCACAGAGGACCTGCCTGCCCCTCAGAGATGGGATGTGTTTGACATTCCTCAGGCACTCCTGGCTGCCGTAAAACTAAGGGAAGGAAGGAGCAAATAGTTAATTTTTAGAGATTACAGTCCTATAGACAAGAGTCCCCCTCCATTTACCAGAAGCCTTAGTGACTTAACAAGGAAAAAGCATTCTTAACAATAACCTAGCTTCCAGAAGGAAGCTCCCAACTGTTAATGCTTTACTAGAAGGAAAAACAACCTTACCTTGGCAATGGTAAGGTCTTTGGTAAGTTCTCTTTAGCGTACAAAAATCCTTTTGAAACCTCCTTTTCCTATCTACCCCAAACACACAGTATATAGTCCCAAACACATAGTATATAGTCAGCCACCTCTCACAACCCTGGGGCAGCAGCTCTTTCTGCCTATGAGTCCTGTCCTAGTGCTTTAATAAAGCCACCATTTTTGCTCCAAAGATGTCACAAGAATTCTTTGTTGGTCATTGGCTCCAGACCTTACCCCATCAAGCCTCACTTATATTCCAAAACTACATCAAACAGAAAAAAAGGTTCAGTATTTGTGTTCTTATTCTATGTTAGATCTCTCTTGTCCAAAAAAATAGTTAAATTTTAGTTTACATGCACTCACTTTAATAAAGGCTTCTAAAGAAGCATTCACCCTGTATCAAATCTACTTGTTTTGCACCAAGAAGTAAACATTCAATACGTATATGTTAAGCAAATGTTAACCTTATGTGAAGAATGGGAAAATACCAGAAGTAAAGCAAAACATGTGCTCAAGTGCACTTATAATCTAAAATTTTAAAACATCAGGAAGATGTTTTAAAGACTATTTTTAAGAACAGCCAAAAAAACTTTACCACATTACTGTTTTTGAGATGTATGTATACCTTCATTTTATGTATCATTTTAAAGGGAGACATCGCACAGAACACAGAAATTAAAATTACTTAAAAATTGAAAATTATTTTCCTTAATACTATTTAGCTAAACGTATCTATACTTGTTTACCTTTCTGAAGAACTGCTGATAAATGTTCACCTAGAAGTTGCTTTTCTACAATAGCAATCAGTAGCTTCCTGTTTTAAAAATAAAGTTTTACATCACTAAAAGATTCTCATACTGGAGTGATAAAACTGCTTTCCAGAATGCTAGTGCATATATTACTGTTATCAATCTTGATTTCTTGTTCCCACTATAACTTATGCCATAAAATTAAAATTGCTACTGATGGTCTTCAGGAAGACTGAATTTTATTCATAAACTTCTCCTGATTCAATTTAATTTTATTTTAAAATATTTTATTCATTTATTCAGAGAGACATGGAGATGTAGGCAGGGGGAGAAACAGGCTCCCCACAGGGAGCCCAACATGAGACTCGATTCCAGGACCTGAGCCAAAGGCCAACATTCAACCTTTGAGCCACTCAGGTTCCCCTGAACTTCTACGATGAGTTATAATTATCATTACTTAATTGGAGAAAATTAAATAATAGCAGATGTCTATCTAACAGAAAGACCATTCTTTCATCTATAATTCAAAAAGATCAACAACCTATTTTCCAAACTTAGTTTCTTTACTTTGGCTCATCAAAAACTTGAAAAATAAACTTATGAAGAAATTTCTATTTGTCAGGAATTTTCATTACTTTGATACAAATGAAGAAAAGAGGGAGAGAAGAACTTAGCCAAAAAGGGAAATAAATTTATAATTTCATCATATCCCACGGTAATTATTGATGTGTTTAAATAGTTGCAATCTCAAAGCGTAAAAAACATATAATAATCCTATGTGTAATTATACGATATATGTTCTTACTGTGTGTTAAGGCTTAGGTAGGCTCTAACTCTGTCTACTTCTTCTTCTAGGAGATTCTTGATATGGTAAAGACACCCAGGAATCTGAAAAGAATATTTTAAACTTATTATGTCTAAAAATTATAGGACTTAAAGCACAAAAGTTACAAACAAAACAAGCAAGCAAACAAAAACATGTCTGGCCTAAATAAATTTAGTTTGATTAAGACCCAGCTACATCCTCAGTTCATTTCCATATGGCCAGAATACCAAGAATTATAAAACTGAGTTTAATTTGTAACTGGAAACACTGTGGCTTGAAATTTTAATATAACTAAAACAAAACCATACAATACTGGAAGCAAAGGGCTGTCAGAAATGAAAAGAGAAACTGAAAATTCAACAACAGTTGGTGACTTCAAAAGCCAATGACATATATGTAAATCATATATAAGATAAATAATGGCTAAAATGCTAAGACCAGAACCAGCAAAGAAACAGAAGGCTTTAACAAAACTAAACAAACAAGAACTAACAAAACATTTGCAAAACACCACTGAATAATACAATACATGGTCTTCTTAAGTGTATAAGGAACATTCTGCAAGACCCCATCAAACCACAAAACAAGTGAAAATATTTTAAAAGAATGAAATCATACAAAATGTGCTCATTTATTATAATGAAGTGGAAATGGGGGGAAAAAGAAAATTTCAGAAATTCACAAATATGAGGAAATTAAACAAGACATTTCTTAAGAGCGAAAGTAGGACATACTTTGCCATGTGAAAAATGAACCTAGAACATACCAAAATTTAAGGACTGCAGCTGACATATGCTGAGTGGGCAACTTATATTTGTAAATAGCTACACTGGAAAAAGAAAGATCTTAAAACAATAAACTAACTCTTTCTGTTGTTTTTAAACCTAATTTTCCACATAAAGACTGTGGGAAAAGATCAAACTAAACCTGAAGCAAGTAAAGAAAGTAATTGTGAGAATTTAGTGAAACAGAAAGGAGAAAAACAATAGAAAAAAGAAAAATCAGGAACACCAAAAACAGGTTCTTTGAAAGGTCAACAAAATTGACAAACCTTTAGCAAATGCCCAAGAAGAGAAAAAAAATAAGTATTAGCAAGAAAAGTATGTCAAAATTTAAATAGGAATTATAAACATGGTTCTCCACCAAGTATTTAATGATCTGTTTTACAGATAACGTTAGAGTTTATAATTGTCTTCAAATACCTCTTTTTTTTGCACCAGCTTCCTTCCCTCTGCTGCATAGAACCTGTTTGTTTCTTCTAGGAATTTATTCTCAAATGATACTTGGTAAATCTAAAATGCAATATATTTTTAAAACTCAGTTAAAACTGATATTTAGAATACCAGATTAGAAATTAGCTGCAAAGTAATAGAAGTTAAGCATTACTTACCTGCAAATCAGAAAGCATACTTAAAAGCCTCTGAATCAGACATCTATCAATCATCTCACCATTTCTTTCTTTTTCAATTAACAGAAGAATTCCATCTACGGTCCTACTCTGAACATTCTGATCACGAATTATATATGATTTAAATAATTCAAGGCCCATGTCCCTGAAACAACAACAAAAAAACCTATCTAAATAAATATATTTTTAAAACTGTAAATTCTAGGGGTCTTTTTGCCATTATACTTTGATGTAATAATGCATTATCCATAGTTCAAAAAATTATACTTTGATGCTGAACTCTATCTACAGTTGGTTAAATTCTTCTACTTTGTTTTTTGATAGTCTGAAGTCAACTAAAATAAACGTAAGATTTCAGAGTATATAAAGACAACTGGATGACATGCATAATTCCATAATTTTTAAAAAATAAATCAAAATTCAGGGTGACTCTAAAACTGTTACACTTGCCTTTAGATTTTTTAGCCTTCATTAGCATAATTTGGTATCAATTTACAACTTCCCAGTGTTTCCATCATAAGTATGAAATATGATTCATTATCTAGAATTAACTTAGAAATAATATGTTTCCTAAACAATTATTAACACTGAGTAATATAATTTTATAATAAATTATCCCATAAGCTATGTTACCATGCGCTCTAACATGATTTTAAACATTTCTAAGTTTCATGATACACATAGAGAAAAACGGGTTTTCAAAATTATATTTGAAAGTTTATAAATTCATCTTATTATGTCTTCTTTCAGTTAGGAGATAAAAAAGTGATCATAAGTCACACATAATAATTTTTCAAGTAATGATTGAATCCTTACCAAATGGAAGACAACATCGAAATTTGAAAAACGTAAGTTCTATCTAGGAACAGAAAGATGTTCCTAATCATGCTCTGTCAGAAATAAAACAAGGTAAAACATTATGTCTGAAAGATTCTGGGGTTAAACTATTATTCATCTAATAAAATCTTAATTCTTAAGAAAAGTACATTATATATAAACATTGCTATCAATCTTTAAATCAAACATAGGCAGCAACATATTTATTCCAGAAAGATAACTTTCCAATTTATCCCCCTTTTTCCACATTGCTAGTTTTTAAATAGTAAAGATTAATGGAGATACATAAATAAAATTTATCCACGTAGATTATTCTCACTTTGTAAGCATATACAAGAACAGCAGTTCTCAAACATTCTTATGTCAAGTACCCTCTATATTTTTAAAAATTGATGAAATCAAATAATTTTCACTAGTGTGTTATCTAGTAATACTGCACTAGAAAATTCAAATGAGAAACTCTAAGTATTAGTTATATTAATTTCATAATAAAAAGTTAATTTGTTAGGAAATGTTTTTATATTATTTTAAATTTATTTTTTAAATATTTAATTTATTTATGTATTTATGTATTTATGTATGTATGTATGTATGTATGTATTCATTCATGAGAGATACAGAGAGAGAGAGACAGAGACAGAGACACAGGCAGAGGGAGAAGCAGGCTCCATGCAAGGAGCCTGATGTGGGACTCAATCCCGGGTCCCAGGATCACACCCTGGGCTGCAGGCGGCGCTAAACCGCTGCGCCACCAGGGCTGCCCATATTGTTTTAAATTTAAAACAGTAATTGGTGAAAGTATGAGCTTTCACTTATAATATGAATAAATTGGGGGGTCTAATATAAAGCTTAGTGATCAAAATTAATCACCCATATACTTGAAAAATATCTGAAAAGGTACTGAGAATAGATCCTTAAATGCTCTTATTACAAAAAACAAATAGTAATTATGTGAAGTGATGAAGGTATTAATTAGTTAATGCCACTCTGGTAATCATTTTGTAGTATATAAATGTATCATATTATCACATCATACATCTTATACTTGCACAATGTTATGCCTCAATTATATCTAAAAATTTTTTTAAAGAATTTATAATCTAAGAATAAGTAGAGCATTAATAATTTAAACACACCTTTAAAGTATAATACAAACTTATTTATATAAACAGGAGAAACTAAAAGAGAAGAGAAAACCAGAGCGGTATAAAGAGATAACAGCACAGAAGTGATAACATGTGAACTTTATGTAAAGCAGTAGGACTTTTCTAGAAAGTATATTCCAAACTGACTGGTTAAATACTGCATGGAATAATTAACATACAAGTCATGCATGTTTTCCTTGACACACCATCCTTTAATCAGGATCAAAACCACAAAGATATCCTCAATATGGTTTTATAGACTTTTACTTTTGTGGCAATTTTACGGTCACTATAAATAATGTAATTACATTTATAAGATTTTAAAATGTGCTTGTACAACCTTAACATTGTCAATCATTGTATTCATGGATATTCTGTTTCTAGAAAATATGTGTTTTTGCTTTAACTTAAACCATTTACAGCACCTCTCTGCTGATTCCACTTGGAACTCTGCACAAAATATTTCGAATTGTTATAGGAAGAGTTAATTATGAGGTCCAGAGAAACTTGTCATGAGACAGTGCTGTGGGAGATTAAAGGACACTGATAGTTGCAAAGCTCACAGCCTTGATTTTGAGCCAGGATTCACAGCCAGTTTTTTAAATAAAGGTGAAAAATAGAAAGTTGTGATATGGTAGCCATGTATGACTAACGAGGACATGAGTTAGAACTGGAAATGAGTGAGAATGGATCTTAACTCCAAATACAAAGAATTAAATCAACCAAATATGAAGGGCAATTCATTTAAACAATCAAAGTTCATATCGCCTTCCCTTTCCCTTCCCTTCCCTTACTATCGCCTGTAGTAAGCTACAGAAGAAGCATAGATTAGCTCTTTCTTCTCTTAATGGAGGCAGCCACAGATTTTTCTTTCAGAGTGAGGGGACCCATGTTCAGTTCCTGTTCTGTTTCAGAGGCAGGGATGACCAAGGATATATATGTCAAAACTTATTGAACTGTATAGTCAAGTATCTGTGCCTTATTATGTATCACATTATACCCCCAAAGAGATGTTTTGTAAAAGAACCATAAAAAAAACAATCAGTCACGAATGAAAAAGGAGAGATCACAACCAATATCAAGGAAATACAAATGATTTTAAAAACATTTTATGAGCAGCTATGTGCCAATAAACTAGGAAATCTAGAAGAAATAGACACGTTTCTGGAAAATCACTAAGTACAGAAACAGGAAGAAATAGAAAACCTGAACAGGCCTATAACCAGGGAGGAAATGAGGCAGTCATCAAAACCTTTTAATCTTTATGTACGAAACTGAGAAATACACTTTTCATTAGTGAAGATTTGAATTCACAGCATTGCTTCTACACATTAAATAAAAATTCAAAACTTATACTAAGAGTATTAACACATTATATTATCTTATACTTACTTTATCATGCCAAAATTAAAAAGCAGCCATAATTTGCATATTTTCATATTCAGATATACACGGAAACATTGATACATTTGAAAATGTCATTTTCAAATATCGTTGAGATATTTAAAATGCCTATTTACCTAATTTAGTATAATTCCCTTTGTTATAGCTCCAATGCCTTTATAGCACAGTCCCTTGTATATTCAAACCTCAAATGACAATTACTAATTTATAGTAGTATTTATTTAGTGAGACTAAATCTGGCATAATTTGTAGCTCTTCTTTAATCTTAAATTTATGTTAAATATTATAGTTGTCTATATCTAAAATATAATATCTCTCTTAAAAAAACCCTTCCTAATTTTATGCACACCAATAAACTAAAACAAATCTTAAAGAACTAAGAATAGACTTCTACCATAAAAGCATTTCCAAGTATGTTTTTAAATAGTGTGAGTTAACGATATTGTTTGATTTTCTTTTAGAGACCACTTAACACATTCCATAGTAGTCCTTTTAGCTAAAAAGTACAGTTTTTATATACTACCATTTGTCTAGCATGATCTTGCCAGCATTTATCCATTTTCTTTAGAAAAGGGCCAGTATCCAAAGAATATATGAGATAATGTTAAGAAAAAGTTTATATTCTAAAACTAACAGAGATCTTGCAAATGCAAGATAAGACTACTAAAAGACAGCATTTGGTAAAACTGAATAATGCTAACCATTAAGTCCAAGCACCCCTCATTTTTAAACAGAACATAAAAATACAAAAACAATATTAACCCCGTATGCCAAGTTAGTATTTTTACTCAGATATCGATATAGAAAATTGGACAAAAGAAGATAAACAACTCAAAGGGGAAAAAAGGATACTCTCTGAGTTGATGAATTTCTGCTCTGATGTGCTGTTCACAAAGCTGCTTCAACTGCTTATATAAGTTTGCAGATAAATTGTAGGAGCAAAGGTTTTTAACACTCTGAAAAATTAGAAACATATATGCGTAAGTTGAAAATAACCAAGCTCACTTCTTCTGCGTTTATTGATAAAACTGGCTAGTGATCATGAACTTATTTCTTATGAATATGTAAATGAATAGGAACAGTTTAACATATTAAGGACTATTAAATAATAAAAAACAATCTCAAAATTTATAGTATATGAAGAAAATGTTCTTAAAATTCTTCCATCCAAGTGAGTATATACAAGCCTGTTGTAAGCAGTAATTCTAAGTACCCAGACATTCACCATAATTAACTTTTTAAAATTTAAAACAATTCCATGAAACTAGTTGGCTAAACAGTAAGTTAACCTATATCTTACCTTCGGGAATGTTTAAAAGATAATAATCTTTGTTTAAAATTTAAAAATTAAGAAAGGAATTTAAAATAATGTGTACAATAACAACAACCAATTTTATTTTATTTTTATTAAGTGTGGCTTAAAATGCCTGCAATAAGCAATAAAATAAACCATTTTGCTTATATTAAAATATACCCCACATCACTAGAGTGATGTGACCAAACATGGTATTAAAAAAAAAAAAAAAACTCTAAAGAAAAAATTAGGTCAGCAAAACTGTAGAACCAATTTTTTTCAGAGCTCTGGAATTTTACCAAAACCCTTACAGTTAAAGGAACATTTAATGAAGAAAAAATCCGGTACATTTCAGTAATAGCGCCTTTTGATATTAACATAACCCATTTACCACGGTGAAAATCTAATCCAGTATAGTTTAGAAAATCTAATCCAGTATAGTTTACTGGTTATGGTGGGGGGTAAATACAGACTTTGTTCTCAAAGAGCTATAAATGTATTTGACTCTGGAATTTGCCTTTATGCTTTCTGGCTAGAGCTTAGCAACAGAGAACATCACCAGAAACATCAACTTTACAGTAACACAATGGCACTAAATTCGTATCTTTCAATAATTACTCTGTAAATGAATTAAATGATCCAATAAGAGATACGGGGTATGAGGATGCTTTAAAAAAACAAGATCACAATGCCAGATTTCAGGTTGTACTACAAAGCTGCGGTCATCAAGACAGTGAAGTACTGGCACAAAAACAGACACATAGATCAATGGAACAGAATAGAGAATCCAGAAGTGGACCCTCAACTTTACGGTCAACTAATATTGGATAAAGGAGGAAAGACTATCCAAGGGAAGAAAGACAGTCTCTTCAATAAATGGTGCTGGGAAAATTAGACATCCACATGCAGAAGAATGAAACTAGACCACTCTCTTACACCCTACACAAAGATCAACTCAAAATGGATGAAAGATCTAAATGTGAGACAAGATTCCATCAAAATCCTAGAGGAGTACACAGGCAACACCCTTTTTGAGCTTGGCCACAGTAACTTCTTGCAAAATACATCCAGGAAGGCAAAAGAAACACAAGCAAAAATGAACTATTGGGACTTCATCAAGATAAGAAGCTTTGGCACGGTAAAGGATACAGTCAACAAACCTCAAAGACAACCTACAGAATGGGAGAAGATATTTGCAAATGACCGATCAGATAAAGGGCTGTTTCCAAGAACTATAAAGAACTTATTAAACTCAACACCAAGGAAACAAACAATCCAATCATGAAATGGGCAAAAGACATGAACAGAAATCTCACAGAGGAAGACACAGACATGGCCAACACGCACATGAAAAAAGTGCTCTGCATCACTTGCCATCAGGGAAATTACATATCAAAACCACAATGAGATACCACCTCACACCAGTGAGAATGGGGAAAATTAACAAGGCAGGAAACCACAAATGTTGGAGAGGATGCGGAGAAAAGGGAACCCTCTTACACTATTGGTGGGAATGTGAACTGGTGCAGCCACTCTGGAAAACTGTGTGGAGGTTCCTCAAACAGTTAAAAACAGACCTGCCCGACGACCCAGCAATTGCACTGTTGGGGATTTACCCCAAAGATACAGATGCAATGCAACACCGGGACACCCATACCCGGATATTTCTAGCAGCAATGTCCACAATAGCCGAACCGTGGAAGGAGCCTCAGTGTCCATCGAAAGATGAATCGATAAAGAAGATGTGGTTTATGTATACAATGGAATATTACTCAGCCATTAGAAATGACAAATACGCATCATTTGCTTCAACGGGGATGGAACTGTAGGGTATTATGCTGAGTGAAATGAGTCAATCAGAGAAGGACAAACATTATATGTTGTCATTCATTTGGGGAATATAAAGAATAGTGAAAGGGACTAGAACGGAAGGGAGAAGAAATGGGTAGGAAATATCAGAAAGGCGACAGAACATGAAGACTCCTAACTTTGGGAAACGAATTAGGGGTGGTGGAACGGGAGGAGGGCTGTGGGTGGGGGTGAATGTGTGGCGGGCACTGAGGGGGTCAATGACGGGATGAGTGTCATTTTGTATGTTGGCAAATTGAACACCAACAAAAAATAAATTTATTATTAAAAAAATCAAAAAAGAAAGAAAATGAAGCCATGAAAGGGTAAACTGTTTCTATGATATATGGAAATTTCTTTAATGTCCCTCACAATAAATTCAATTACTTTGCAAAAAAAAAAAAAGAAGAAAAGGAACTGAGTAGAAGATACCTAGATGGATAGCAGACAAATCAAAAGACAATCAACATCACTCATTAACAGGGAATACAAATCAAAACCACAATGAGACAGCTCCTCATACCTGTCACAATGGCTAAAATTAACACAAGAAATAATAGGGGCTGGCAAGGATTTGGGAACCAGGAACTCTCTTATGCTGTTGGTAAGAATGCAAACTGGTGCAGGCACTCTGGAAAATACGATGAAGGGTCCTCAAAAGTTATAAATAGAACTAACCTGTGACCCAGCAACTGCACTATTACCCAAAGGTACAATAATACAAATTTTAAGAGGTACCTGCGTTCTGATGTATTATCAACAAAAGCCAAGCTATGGAAAGAGCACAACTATGGAGATGGTCCAAAAGTGCATGGACTGTTGAGTGGATAAACTGGTGTATTTACAATAGAATATTACTTAGTCATCACAACATGAAATCTTGCCATTTGCAACTATGTGGATGGAACTAGAACACACTATGCTAAGTGAAATAAGTTCAGAGAAAGACAAATATCATATGATGTCACTCATGTAGAACTTGGGAAACAAAACATATGAAGACGGGGGGGGGGGGGGGGGCGGGATGGGGCAAAAGGTAAGAGGGAAACCGCAATAAGAGACTCTTAGTAATAAAGAAAAAACTGAGAGTTGATGGAAGGAGATGGGTGGCAATGGGCTGGATGACTGATAGCCATTAAGGACAGCACTTGATGTGAGGAGCACTGGTGTATTTAAGTGATGGATCATTGAATTCTACTCCAGAAACCAATATTTCACTGTATGATAATTAACCAAAACTTAATTTTTTAAAACTTTAAAAAAAATTGTGGGGGCATGGGGCAAGATGGCGGAAGAGTAGAGTCCTCAAGTCACCTGTCCCCACCAAATTACCTAGATAACCTTCAAGTCCTGAAAATCTACGAATTCGGCCTGAGATTTAGACAGAACTGTCGGAATGATACAGTGAGAAGAGTTCACGCTTCTATCAAGGTAGGAAGACGCGGGGGTGTGGGGGGGCGTGGAGGGGGGGAGGAGGGGGTTAAAGAAACCATAGGCATCCGAGGGGGAGGAGCCCCTCGAGGAGCCGGGCTAAGGCCGGGGTGAGTGTCCCCAGGACAGGAAAGCCCCGCCTGGAGAAGCAGGAGCTTCAACAATCTTCCCGGGCGTTAGAGCAGGATCCCTGGAGGGCGGGGATGCCCTCAGGCTCCCTGGGACACTAACAGACACCTGAGCCCCGGGGAGAGCCCCACAACCCGTGGCCGAGCTCCCTAAAGGGCTGCAGCGCGCGCATGGCTGGACCCGGGAGCAGGTCGGAGGGGCTCGGGCGGAGGCTCCGCGGAGGCGGCTGCGCGGCCCGGAAGCAGCACAGGCAGCCGCTCAGGCGGCCGCTCAGGCGGGGGCTCTGCGCGGCTCAGGCGGAGGCTCCGCGCATAGGGGGCTGCGCGGCCCCGGGAGGGGAGGGGAGGGGCGGGGCGGGGCGGGGGCGGGGGCGGGGGCGGGGGCGGGGGCGGCTTCGGTGGAGGCTTCCAGGATTGGGTCCCAGGTCGGGCTCCCTGCATGGAGCCTGCTTCTCCCTCTATCTGTGTCTCTGCCCCTCTCTCTCTCTCTCTCTCTCTCTCTCTCTGTCGCTCATGCATAAATATTTAAAATCTTAAGAAAAAGAAAATATGGCCCATTCTATGAATACAGAAATTAACGAAAGCTACCCACAAGGGAGCAAAGACTTGGACTTACCACAATCAATACATTTTATCATATGCTAAAATGACTTTTATATTTTGGCCAAAAAAAATCCCAAAGGAAACAAGCTAAATCACGTCTCAATGAATGGAGAATTTCAATAAAAATATATCATAAGAACAAGCAAAAACCCAAAGCTGAAAATATAACAGCTGAAGTTAAAATCAGCAAACATGAAATTAAGGCCAATTAGAATTATCTGAGGAGGAGTCTGGGGAAATAGGAAAAGCAATAAAGCCTAGGCTATGATAAAGCCTAGCATAATCAAAAGAGTATAATTTTGGAATAAGGACAGGCATACAGCTAAAAAAACCAGAAATACACTATAAATACACACATACATCCATAATTCCACTGGTACTTGGCAAGGATACTAATACCACTCAACAAGAAGAGAATAATCGGTTAAATGAATTGATACCACATGTAAGCAAAGTTGGAACTTTTTCTAACAGTATATATGAATGGAACCCAGATCTAAACAGCATGTGCAATGGAAGAAGGACAGGCAAAGAGGGTGGAAAGTAGAAGAGGAGGAAGAGAATCCTCAACAGATTCTGCCCTGAGCCAGAGCCCAATGTCTCAGAACGTTGAGATTATGACTGAGCTGAAACCAACTGCATATTTTTAAATGGGAAATTTTGTTATGTTAAATTTAATGTCTATTAAGTACTTCATTTTTTATTAAGGTGATATTATTAATATAAGTACTTAATAGACATTTCTCAAAAAAATCAAATATACAAATATCCCAAGCCTATATAAACATATTGAACATCATTAGTCATTTGTGAAATGTAAATCAAACTTCAGTGTGAACTACTTAAAATCCACTCTGATGACTATTATCAACAGAACTAAAAAAAAAAGTGTTGAAAAGGGTGTGGAGAAATTAAAACCTTCATATATATGGACAATACCATGTAAAGTGGTACATCTACTGAGGAACAAATGTTGCGGCTTCTAAACAAGTTAAACATGGAATTATCACATGATTTCTCAATTCTCCTTTAGGTATACACAAATGAATTGAGAACCCCACTCAAACAAGTACACATACATTTGTGTTCATAAAAGCACTATTTACAACAATCAAAAATGGGATCATAGCTCTCTCAAGAGATGAGTGAGTAAATAAATTCTGGCACATCCATATTATGAATTATTATTCAGTGTAATAAAGTATGATGTATACTGTATATGTATGATGTATACTGTATGATGTATAGGTACATGCCACAACATAGCTGAATCTTAAAAACATAATGCCAACTGAAAGAAAACTGACATGAGAGACATACTATTTAACTGCATTTATATGAAATATCCTGAACAAGATAATCCTTAAAAATGAAATTAAAAAATTGAAACCAAATCAGTGTTGGCCACAGGTGGGGAATAAAAATTGAAATGTAACTGTTTAATTTCCATCTGGGTGATAAAAATTAAATTTAGTAAGATACTGCTTATCCAATACAACATTATAAATACACTACATACCAGTAAAAATGTTAGTATCCAGAATCTATAAACAACTGCACAAAATCAACACCTCAAATATAAACAATCCAGTTAAGTAAGAAACAGATAGAAGAAGACATTTATCCAAGAAAGAAACACAAATGGCCAACAGACACATGGAAAGATTCTAAACGTCACTCCAGCATCAGGGAATACAAATCAAAAACACAATGGTAAGGATGGCTAAAACGAACAACACGGGAAACCACAGGTCCTGACATAGGTGTGGAGAAAGGGGAACCCTCTTACACTGCTGGTGGGAATGCAAACTGCTGCAAACAGTATGGAGGTTTCTCAAGAAGTTAAAAAGAGAGCTACCATATGACCTAGCAACTGCACTCTTAAGCATTTATCCAAAGAATACAAAAATGCTGATTTGAAAAGGCACACATGCACCCCAATCTTTACAGCAGCATTATCAACACTACCCAAACTACAGAGAGAACCCAAATGGACGCCAACAGATGAAAAGACAAAGAAGAAGCGAAGTATACCTGTAATGGAATATTATTCCTATCAAAAAGAATGAAATCTTGCCATTTGCAATCATGTGGATGGAACTAAAGAGTATTATACAAAGTGAAACAGGTTAGAGAAAAACAAATTCCATTTATTTCACTTATGTGGAATTTAAGAAACAAAACTGGTCAATACTGGGGAAGGGAAGAGGAAATAAGATAAAAATAGAGAGGAAGACAAATCACGAGAGACTCCTAACTCTGGGAAACAAACTGAGGGTTGCTGGAGGGGAGAGAGGTGGGACGATAAGGGAACTGGGTAATGGGCATTAAGGAGGGCATGTGATGGAAGGAACACTATATATAAGTGATGAATCACTAAATTTTACTTCTTCTGAAACGAGAAAAAGTTAATTTTTTGTTATGTAAATTTCACTTTCAAAAATCTCTTCTCATAAACAGTAGAAAGACAATCCAGAGAATGGTAAAAAAAAAAAAAATACTTGCAAACAATATATCTTAAAGTCTAGCATCCAGAATATACCAAGAGCTCATACAATTTAACAAAATGACAAATACAGTTTAATAAAAGGCAGACTTGAAAAACACATTTTCAAACAATCTTCAAAGGACACACACAAGGAGACAAGCTCATGAGAAGACAGATGTTTCATGTCACTGTCATTCAGAAAATGCAAATCACAATGAGTACCACTTCACGTCTGCTAGGATGTCTACAGTGAAAAAATGTAAAATAACAAGTGTTAGGGACGATGTGGAAAAACTGGATCCTGTACATTCCCTCACAGAGAATGTACAGGAAAGTACTATGGGACAGCCACTGTGAAAAACAATTAGACCATACTTCAAAAACTTAAGTATAGAACTGTGTCATGATTTAGCACTTCCATTTCACCATATAAAACCAAAATAATTGAAAGCCAGCAGTCAAAGAAAATTTTACACGCAAATGCTCACAGAAGACTTATTCACAACAACCCACAATTCAAATGTTCATTACTCGTAAAAAAGATGTGGTGTATCACATAATGAAATGTTATTTACCTATCTATAAGAGGAATGAAGTAGTATAACATGATACAATATAAACAAACCTTGAAAATATATACTGTGTGAAAAAAGGTAGTTCCAAAAGCTTGCCTGTTGCATAATTCCCACTATTCAAAATGCCAAGATTAGGTAACTCTCTACATATAGAAAAGAAATTGAGAAGACGGGTGAGGTGGGAATGGAGACTGAATCCTTAATGGGCATGGGCTTCCCCTCTGGGGAATGAAAAAAGTCCTTGAACTAGGGTAGTGCTAGTAATGGCACAACACAGTGAATGTACTTGATGTCACTGAAACGTAAACCTAAAATGATAATATCTTATGTTTGTTTCACTGTAATAAAAAAAGGATAAAAGAATATGTATACTACAAAAACTTCACATTCAAGAGAGTAAGTACAAATACTTAAGTGTACAAGACTTATTGAGAATAAGTAATATCCTATTTATAAAATATACACATATATCTCTAAAAGGATAATTTTCTGACTGTACATATAATATACAGAAGGCATATATGAGTGTAAAACTATTCCATGTGTCCAAAGGAGGAGCTAGAGAAAAAAGAGTGACTGCTTCAAAATTACTTAGGTGCTCTCTATTAGATACTGTTTCAAATCATTTATCTCAATCATACATCATCTTATACCTAACAAAATTACACTGTGCTCTAAATACTACAGTGTTATTATTAGCACTTTAAAATATGAGAAAACTGAGGCCTGAAAGAATAGAATCTCCTGACAAATGCTTTTATCAGGACTATCAGCTGATAGTGTGGATTAAAGTATTCATATAAAAGAACTGAGGTTCAGCATTTCAAATTGTGCACATAGGAGAATTTAAAAAATGAGATCAAGGTATACAACTACCTATAAAACAGATGATTTGAGTAAAAAGGAAAACTAACCAAAAAATGCTAACAGCTTGTAATTTGTAAGAGTCCAGAAAACACAAAGAATGAAGCTAGGATCGTAACAAAAAGAAGGAAATGAATAGTGATTATGTTGTTATAAAAGAGTAAATCAAGTTAAAAAAATTAGTCTGAATAACAGCTCCAAAATTCTACTGTATTCCTTTGAGAAATATTTTTGGGGGGGGGGGCTAATGTAAAGTTGTATGGAGAAAAAAGGTAAATATGCTACATAAAACAAAGAAAGAACTACTGGTATTCAACAATGTAGTTATCTTTCTAATATCTATTTATGGGGTAAACTACTTACAAGGTCCTGGATAGTCTTGACGTTCATTCGTCATTCGATGCATTTCTCTCCAATTTTAATAAAAAGCCATTCTAGATTATTTTTAAAGCAAGAGAAACTTACACAAAATCTTGCTAAATTAAACTGAATTAAAATAACCAAAGAATAAGAATATACATAAAGCAGAGTGTACACAGCATAACTGCAGCTAAATAAATCTACCAATTATAAATTCAGAAACTGAACTTCATGATTGCAATCTTCGATGGATTCTCTGATTATAATGCATAATGATAAAATAGATGCAAGCAAATATAATACAATTACTAATATATGTCCTGTCTCCATTACTAGTAATGAGTATTTATATATCCCAAAATAACACACACCTGATAGAGTTCTTCCAAGCTGTACTGAACAGAGGTATTGTTCTGGATAGCCTGCACAGCTTCTTTTAGTTTTTGCCATGCCTCTTCAGTGTAGTTTTCCAGTATCAAGGGTTTATCTAATAAATAAACAAAAGATTATGAATCAAATGTTTAGGAGACAATGGCCAAATACTAACGGTGTCCAAATGATGAAATGTAACATCATCATACACTTAAAACAAATTTATTTTAAACAGGTGTGTGGAGACCACTGAGCAGGTAAAAATGTGTCTCTCCAATAAATAACACTAGGACAACGAGATATCTACATTTAAAAAAATGAAGACAGACTGCTACCTAACATATTCAAAACATAATTCAAAATCAAAGGCCTGACTATAGATATGAAAGAAAAATCTATCAAAATTTTGGTACAAAATATAGGGATAAATATTCATAATCCTGGATCTTGCAATAGATTCATTCTTGACACCACAGTATAAGCAACAAAAGAAAATTTCTTGGAGCTCATTACTCTAAAATGTAAAAATTTTTGTGCACCAAATGAAAAACCAAGAAAGCAAAAATACAACCCTGAGGATATGAGAAAATATTTGCTAACCATACAACCGATAAGTATCAAGCACCTAGAATAAAAACTCTTGCAATTCAACTACAAAAAATGATAAATGCAATTAATAACTAGGCAAAGAATGTGAAGAGACATTTTCAAGAATTTATACAAATGGCCAAGTAGCGTATGAAAACTCAGTCAATATAAGTAAACAGATAAATGTAGGTAAAATTATGATAAACCACTTTACACCTACTAGGAAGCATACGACAAGTTTTTGAGAGAAGGTAGATATATCGGAGCACTTGTACATTTCTGGTGGGAATATAAAATTGTGGGAAACCTTAGCAGTTTTTCAATTAGTTAAACACAAAATTACCATGTAACCTCACAATTCCCTTCTTGCTATACAGCCAGAGAATTAAAACCAGGCATTCATACAAATATTAGACATAAATGTTCATAGCAGCATGAATGTCCATACAATGGAGTTTTATTTAGCCCATAAAAATGAAGCTATCACACATGCCACACAACATGAATGAACTCCAAAAGCACTATACTATGTGAAAGAAGCCAGACAGAAGAGGACACTTACAGAATGACTTCATTTATATGAAACATCCAGAATATGTAATTCCATAGAGACAGAAAGCAAACTGCTGACCATCTGGTAGAGAGGAGATAGGAAAGCAAAAGGAAGGGGCAGGGAAACGATAATGTTTATGCTTATGGGGCTTCAGTTTGAGGTGATTACAAAGGACTAAATGAGAATGATTAAAATTACTTAGTTCAGAATCCGGGATGTCTGGTTGACTCAGTCAGTTAAACATCCGACTCCTGGTTTTAGTTCAGGTCATGATCTCAGGGTCCTGGGATTGAGCCCCACTCAAGCATGCTGAGAATCCAGTCTGCTTCTCTCTCGCTCTCTGCCCCTCCCCTTACTCACTCTTTCATTCATTCTCTTGGTATCTCCCTTCCCCTACCTCAAATAAATAAAATATTTAAAAGAATGTCTCAGGTTTAGACTCAGGTGGTAGTTACATAATATTGTCATTTACTAAACCCACAAGTGTCCATTTTAAAGCAGTTAAAGTCTAATTTTGTGTAAAGTGAATTTCACCTCAGTAAAAATACAAGCGCAGAACTAATAAAAGAGAGTCTACACACTCAGCATGGAGCCCAATGAAGGCCTGAACTGAAGACCCTGAGACCAAGACTTGAGATGACATCAAAAGTCAGTCATCCATCTGACTGAGCCACCCGAGTGCCTCAGGTTTTGTTTTGTTTTGTTTTGCTTTGTTTTTAATCATCACATTCACTCTCAAGAAATTTACTATTATACAAAATTTCCCCTGAAAGAATGAGTTATTTTAAAAGCCTAAAAACCATTATTAATTATATCATGAGAAAAGAAGAGGAAGTGTTGCTTCAAATCTACAAGTTCATATAAAAAAAGTCAGCAAAAAAATCAAAAGTCCGTATGATGATACTCAAAACAGTAGAATACTATTTCAATCTTCCAACTCAATGCACTAGAGTATTTTCTAAATTTGTTTTTAGTGTTAAAAATGTGAAACAGAAAGGCATATTTTTTAAATCCTTCATGTAGGAATGTGAAATTAGTCAAAATTATTTAAATAACTTTAAGAGATATTTAATACAGCTAAACCTTAACTATGAAAACAAAAGCAGATCAAATTACTAATATCGACTAATACCGACTAAAAAACGAAAACAAAACAAAACAAAAACGAAAACAAGAGGTATAGACCAAGGCATTTCAGTTGCTGAAATTTATCCTACAAATATTGAAATATACCAAAAGATATTGGAAGTCCTAATTTTCATTCATTCAACGACGCATGAATATAATATGAATTCATGTTATTTGAAATATTCCTAAAGATTGCTTTTTTACAGTTGCAACAATTGAAAGTCAAACTTCTGCGTAATACACCTAGTAGCATGCACTAGGTTCTAGACAGATAAAACAGAAAAACCACTAGGGGGCAAAATATTAAAAACATTTTTGAAAAGTTCTACAGAATGTGGGGTGTTCTACAGAAATTCTGTAATATTTGAGATTTTCCCTACAATCAAGAGTTGTACTTTGTAAGCAGACAAGAAGTGAATATGAGAATTTCTAAACAAACAAAATTCCTCACAGTTAAAGATAGTAACAAGGCTGGAATACATCCTTTAAACTGTATAAACAATGAGAAACCTAATGGGATATCAAAAATGTTGGTTTTTAAAATACAAATGTGGGGATCCCTGGGTGGCTCAGCACTTTGGTGCCTGCCTTTGGCCCAGGGCATGATCCTGGAGTCCCGGGATCAAGTCCCGTGTCGGGCTCCTGGCATGTAGCCTGCTTCTCCCTCCTCCTGTGTCTCTGCCTCTCTCTCTCTCTCTCTCTCTCGCTCTCTCTCTCTAACTCTCTCTCATAAATAAATAAATAAATAAATAAATAAATAAATCCTTAAAAAATAAATAAAATAAAAAAATACAAATGTAAGGATTTACTTTTAAAAACCTTACGTGAAAAAACTTGATTCAGTAATTGTTGAGTCTCTAATTTTTATATTAATATTTCCTCAAAAATTTTATTTTTTTATTTTTATTCTTTTTAAAGATTTTATTTATTCATTCATGAGAGAGAGAGAAAGAGAGAGAGAGGCAGAGACGAAGGCAGAAGGAGAAGTAGGCTCCATGCAGGGTGCCCGACATGGGACTCCATCCTGGGTCTCCAGGATCCCACCCTGGGCTGAAGGCGGTGCCAAACGGCCTAGCCACCGGGGCTGCCCTTCTCAAAAACTTTTAAATGCATAAAATCCATTTATTCTTACTACTAGATCTTATTTATGATTTTATTATTCACATCCAAGTGTATTATTTTTACCACATATTTTATGTCAGCAAATAATTAAATTGTTGCTTTTTTGACTATCTGTGTAAGACCACTTTTCACTATAACACAGATCTAGTCACTAAAAAGATGGGAAACTAATCTACAAAGGTTTGGAAGTCTAGAATGTATTTCAAAATCTAAGAGAGAACTGAAAATGTATTTTAGAGGGAAACAAAAAAGTGAAGCACGGAGCAAATTTCCAAAGGTCACGGGTTACTGCATGATTATATCGTGGCTGGGAAAGCAATGTTCCTAAATCTTCTAAAATTTACCTGTGCCGCAAAAAATATAACTTTATCTCTCAGAATTCAAAAATCAAAAAGCAGCAATAGGAAATGTGGAGCTAAAACTGAAATCTTTATAAAATGATCATTATGTTACCTTTAAAGTTTCTGATTACTAATTTCTTGACAGAGCCTGTGCCAAGCTTGACACTGGCAAAACCAGACAGAGTTGTGGAGGCTTCAGTCAAGTCATCTGTGTGATGGTCTGCAGCCACAGAGGGAACTATCAAGTTTCTGTTTTCAAGTTGTTCTTGTTCCCGAGAGGTAGTAGCAGATGATGAGGATGAGTCTTCCTCAGCCATGTTCACATTAAGTCCTGTAAAAAATAAATAAATAAAAATTCCAGTTTATAATTTTGTCTGCTGGATTTAAGAAGTCTGACTTAAGGAAGGAAATTTAGGAACAGGAGGAGATAACAGCAACTTGGATGCTCAGTTAAGTATCTGCCTTTGGCTCTGGTTGTTACCCCAGGGTCTCAGTGTGAAAAAATGAATAACCATCAAAACAAGAGAGAAAAATAATCAAGAGCAAAGTCAAAAAAAAAAGAAAAAAAGGAAGAAGAAGAAGAAAACTGAAACAAGAAGTGGTAATGTAGTAGTAAATGAGAAAATAATCCTGAATATTTTTTAGAGTAACGTGTAGAGGGCATATATGCCAAGGAAAGAACAAAGATCAGAGAACAAGAGAAAACGGGAAGTAAAAAGGTAAAAACAAATAAATACATAAAAAATAAATACATAAATAAAAGAAACTCCAGACAGAAAATGGAAACAGACTCAGAAAGAAAGAAAAGTGCAAGGCACCCATAAATGTAAATTTCAGAACCTGTTGCAACAAAGAGCTACCCTGAGAGGAAAAGAGACAAAGACAAACCATAGGAATGGCTAAAAAATATTAAACAGACAAGAAGAAATGAAGTATAGAAAGTCAGGAAAGGCAGAGCACAAGATTTTTATTTATTGTGTACCATTCAGGTGTTTGGAACACATGAGATATAGGGGTACACAAAAGACACAACGCTCTGGACTCTCATGAAATATTCATCATAAAGGTGCAGAAAATATGGCAAGTCTGAGAGATAAGATGGAAAATGAGAAAATAGTAAAAACTGATGCATGGGCAGAAAGTTGCATCTAGTAAGGGTTTAAAGGCGGGAAACCAGTAGAAGCAGTAAGAAAGGGGGTTGTACAATATGGTGGGGAAAAACCAAAGAGAAAAAAGAATCAGGCAAAGAATATTTACTCACATAATGAGAAAGGCATAAAGAAACTATGATAGAAATGAATATATGGATAAACACGAGAGAAATTCAGGGGAAGAGAGGGAAGCAATGGTGGACGCTCACAAACGTGCAATGTACGAGAAGCTCAACAAGACATTTTTAAAAGCAGGCATGAAGAAATAAAGACATTAACACAAAGAAAATGAAAAGACAAAAGACTCAGAGAATGAAATGCAGGCTATATTTCTGAGGGATAAAAATATGAAAAGTCAAAAAAACAAATAAAATAGTACTTGTGTCATGAAGATACAGAGACACAAGGTAAACATTCTATATTTGTAGAACTCTTTTCCCTAACATAGAAGTAGGGAAAGAATAGAAGTAGGGAAAAACAAAGTACTTCAAGAACTGGAGAGGACACGTATGTGAACAAACTAAATGACATCAACAGAAAGAAACCAGTGATGATTACCACATAAAAGCATTAAAATAAAAAACAGGACATCGAAAAATGGAAACAGATGAACATAAAAAAAAAAAAAAATGGGTACATAAAAAGTCAGAGATTTAAAACTGGATTAAAAAGAAAACGAAAATGGGGATCCCTGGGTGGCGCAGCGGTTTGGCGCCTGCCTTTGGCCCAGGGCGCGATCCTGGAGACCCGGGATCGAGTCCCACGTCGGGCTCCCGGTGCATGGAGCCTGCTTCTCCCTCTGCCTGTGTCTCTGCCTCTCTCTCTCTCTGTGTGACTATCATAAAAATAAATAAATGAATAAATAAATAAATAAATAAAAACCAAAATGTACAAATAAAAGTCAAAAGTAACAACTTGTGTAAATATGAGAGAAACCACACCAAACTGTGGAAACCTAAGAAATACAAAGTGAAATACCCGTATAAACTGCACTAAAGGCACAGCATGGACGGGCAAACTAAGAGTCGAAGACACACTCAAATCAGATATAATGAAAAACAAACTTGAAAAGGCGCACAATATATAGAGAGAGGCAAAGAAAAATGGAAATGAAAAAGGCTGAGAAAAATAGGATGTTCACTCGAAAACGAAAAGATGGAAGCAAGGTCAATAAAGAAAATAAATATTCACATTCTTAAAGAGTCACTTACAAAGCCAACGACAGAAGCCTGTTAACCACTGTGACCTAAAATACCAACAAGTTACTCTCAAGATTAAGGCATAACGAACTAGTAATAATTTACACATTTTGGATGCTGGGGCGCAAAGTACTTGCCTCTCTAAAAGATGGAAAACTACCTCAGCAACGACCGCCGGTGGACTACCCCACGGCCCCACGGTCTCGCGATGCGAGACTTCAACCGGTCTCCACCGGAAATGACGGGAGTCTAAAATCCCATTATGACCGACGGATGGTAAGCAAAGTTTTATCCTGGGCACTGCAAGGGGTAGGAGAGAGGCGCTATAGCCATGTCTATGGAAACATAGCCTACAATTACCAGATCATTAGTCTTGGGGGGAAAAAAAGGAAAGCACCTTGGGGTACATTACTGAGCCCCCAAATGTACACATTTACTTATTTATTATTTTTAAAGATTTGTTTATTTATGATAGACATGGACAGAGAGGCAGAGACACAGGAGCAGGGAGAAGGAGGCCCCACGCAGGGAGCCTGATGGGGGACTCGATCCGGGACTCCAGGATCACGCCCTGGGCCGAAGGCAGACGCTCAGCCACCGAGCCACCCAGGGATCCCCCTCGCACTGACTTACTTAAATGACCAGAAACAGAACAGAAATGTAGTGGAACAGAAATGAATCAATTGCATATCCTAATGCTTCCGCCTCTCCATCCACTGCTTTCTTAGACAGTATCTAACGAAGTTATCAGTGATGATACAGGGAACAATTACCATCTCGCAGCTTAATTAAAGATATAAACTCCTTCACCCTTTAAAAAAAAAAAAAAAGAATTATTCTGATTAGCTTTTATGTATGTTCTGGAAGTCCTGGTAATTTTGTTATTTAAATTAACCTCTATTAGGACCACAATAAACAGTATGGGTAAACATTGTGAATTTTCATGTACGTGCGTAAATGAAACATTTCATTTCTATTATTAATTCATTTTGCTAGAAAACGTAATTAACATTTTCCCCAGGTGCATCTGAATGCCTGCCAGTAATTGCTACTCTCACCATTTTATATTGCTACTTTGTGTTACTAAATCCTTTAAATCAATGAAAGTTAATGTATCTAAACATAAGTACATATCCACTTATGAAAAAAAAAATTTTTTTACTTTTTTTAAAGATTTTGTTTTTATTTATTCATGAGAGAAATAGAGAGACAGAGAGAGAGAGAGAGAGAGGCAGAGACACAGGCAGAGGGAGATGCAGGCTCCCCGCAGGGAGCCCGACGGGGGACGCCATCCCTGGACCCCAGGACCCCCGCCCTGGGCCAAAGGCAGGCGCTAAACCGCTCAGCCACCCAGGCAACCCCTTGAAAAAATATTTCAATCAATATATTGTACACCTTAAACCAATATTACACTGTCATGTTAACTAACTGCACTCTAAATAATACCAATTTTTTTTTTTTTTTAACTTTCTTTTCACATAACACATACTACTACTCTGTACCTTTGTTGACCTTAAAAATGTTATGGATTATTTTAATTCTCACTCCTACATTCCTTCATAACAGCAAAGGCATTATAGAAAATGTGAGATCATAAAGCTCAGGCCTTTTATCTCTTTTTATTGCCATCTATATTCCCATCCCTCAAAATCTTACTTAGCACAATAAATATTCAATAAGTGAAGTGAATCATGTTTCCAACCTTGAGGAAGATGGAATGAAATACTGACCCTCATATTTCCCAGGGAAAACAAGAGTCAGGTTGAAAAACTTTTGACTTTTTCACCAAGTCCGCCTCAATTTCTGTTAGGCTATTAAATCTCTAAATTGTTAATATTAATGTCCCTTAACGGAAAGGAGAAAAAATAACTGGGAAATATCAGAAAGGGAGACAGAACATGAAAGACTCTTAACCCTGGGAAACGAACTAGGGGTGGTGGAAGGGGAGGTGGGCGGTGGGGGGTCGGGGGGGGGGGGGGGCGGTGACTGGGTGACGGGCACTGAGGTGGGCACTTGACGGGATGAGCACTGGGTGTTATTCTGTATCTTGGCAAATTGAACAACAATACAATATAAATTTATTTTTAAAAAGGGAAAAACAAACAAAAAATAAAACAATTGCACCTACAGAGCTGTACTCTTCAGATTGAAAAAAAAAAAAAAAAGGGATCCCTGGGTGGCGCAGCAGTTTGGCGCCTGCCTTTGGCCCAGGGCGCGATCCTGGAGACCCGGGACCGAATCCCACGTCGGCTCCCAGTGCGTGGAGCCTGCTTCTCCCTTGCCTATGTGTCTCCCTCTCTCTTTCTCTCTCTCTCTCTCTCTGTGACTATCATAAATAATAATAAAAAATGTCCCTTAACAAGGAAGCATTAGTCATCTTTATCCCTAGAATAACAGAAATGTTCTCTGGATTGAAGAATTTAGCAGGTTGAGATAAAAGTTACACCGAGTCAATGGACTGTTCTGGAGTCAGTGGTACTCATGTTTTTGTTCTTAGACAATCATATCATATTTTTGACAATCTACCTCACCAATATATTGCTTTAATGAGTGAACTTCATTTTTCCTCTGAAATCCAGGTGAAAGAGTGACTAAGATTTCAACATCGTCAATACAACTTAAACCCTCTCTTTCCTCGTAATCTAAACCAAAAAAAAATAAAAAAAAAAAGAAAGAAAGAAAGACTTCTTTTCTCACTGATTTGTAAAAGTAATAAAATTCTTCTATAGTGGGAGAGAAGGTCAAGAGGAAAGCCAAAAGAAATACAAAACCTATAAGAAAATCCAAAATGTGTATTTTTTTCATCTTCCAAGTTTAACAGGTGTTTGAAAGATAGGACATGATTTTGAGCATGAAACAGCTGGAGTATTTTGTCCTAGTCAGCTAGATCAGATAGAAACTTAATCTTTCCTTCTCTATATCCCAACACTCTCCATAAACCCTGCAATTAATTTTTGATCCTTTGAGAACCTTACCAGAATTCTTGTATCTGATATATACTGCCACAACTACATAACCTCCTTGCCTTGCTGACATCATGAAAATATCTTCCGTCCATGCACTGTCTGATGAACTGAAATGAAATTACTTCCAGTCTAGTGATAGGATAGTTTGATCCAAGCTTTTACAGGAGTGCCTCCCAGAAAATGAGTGAAAATATCAGTGAGGGTGATAAAACATAAGACACACCTAACCCTGGGAAAGGAACGAGAGGTAGTGGAAGGGGAGTTGGAAGGGGAGTTGGAGTGACTGGGTGATGGGCACTGAGCAGGGGCACTTGGCAGGATGAGCACTGGGTGTAACACTATATGTTGGCAGATTGAACTCCAATTCAAAAAAAATTTTTTTTTTTTTTAAAAAGGGCGTGCCTCCCAAACACTCATTTATCTTTCTTCCATACTCTAGTCTTCAATAGTTGGGTCACAAAAGAATCTAAGTTAACAATACAAGTAATGGTTCTCAATTTTACTTAGCAAAGGTGGGAAAAGATTTCCTTTGGACTATTAGCCACGTACAGAATGTTAAAGAATCCAGAGTAGGCTATCTACATAGTGTTTATGAATGTTGCTTGTAAATGGTCATTGGGTCATCTCTACCAATGGTACCTTCAAAATACTTCTACTTTTTTCCAATTTGAAGAATTTTTACTGAATATGGAGTTCTTATTTGCAATGATGGAATAACTGGAAATGCAGAGTGGTAAAATATTGTGGATGCACTGACTGCTATAGAATTGATCATTTAAGAATGATGACATGAATATCTTTGTTTGTTGTCCTTTCTAATCAGAAGAAATTGGCATCCATTTGTGCACACAATTGCTTCTATTGGAGATGTACATTCCAGCATCACATGCCAAGAGATCCAAGAGGAGTTTTTACCCACCTCAGTGTCAAGTAATATGCACATAGATCTCAGATATGTCTGTGGACCCTGTCTTAGACAATCACCCACAGACAACATAACACTTGAGGAAGTCCGGAGAAGAAGTTTCACCACATAATTAAGATAAACAGACAAAAATACCAGTTTGCATATATATATACATATATATATATATATATATATGTATATATATATGAACTTAGATCTTATCACCCTGTGATTTCTCCCACAGAAAGTGAGACCATGTGAATGAACACTCACCTTCCCCAAGTGTGTGGGATGTTGCCAAATTGAGCTACATAACTATCAAAACATCCGGAACACCTATGAATTCAACCTGCGTTGAAAGGAAACAAAAACTGAAACTCTACAAACATGGGAGTGACCACTTCTTGAAAGGTAGGACTGAGAAGAGCAGAAATGGAGGGAATATATGGGAAGATAAACAGCATGGGCTGGGGCAGGGAGCCTTTGTAAGGGGCTGGGAGAGAACTGTACAGTCCTGAGACTCAAAAGTCAAGACCTTCAGAAATCTGCGTCTGAGGTATTTCCCTCAGTGGTGAAACAGCACAATCGCAGATGGGACAGTGAGGTCTCAATATTCCTAGAAGAATAGAAATGGGTGCCTAAGCTGGCAGAATTCTCAAGCATTGGAGTGGGAAAATGGGTTTAGGTCTATGAGCCTGGAAGAAGACTTAGCTTGTTATTGCATAAACTACAAACTGTGGACAGATGGGGTAACTGCTGTCATGCTGGGTCCCTGCAAAGGACTGAACACAGCAACCTCCAGTCTCATCTGGAGAAGCAGACCAGATGTGCATTGCACCAAAGTGAACTCTTTCTGTGCCAGAGCCCTGCAATGTACAGAAGCAGGGTAACGCTCTGGTTCCTCAGGAGGGATGGAGCAGGTACATGCAGGAGAGGGCAAAACATGAAATCGTGCAAATCAGTGTTCCCCCCACTCCCTCCCACCTGTATCAAGGAAGGATCTGAGTGACTGACTGGGCTCTCTAGCAGTCTGCAGTTTGGCCTACAGTGGGATCTCCCTACTCCAGGACTGGAGATCTGGGAACAGCCATATTTTCCCATTTCACCCTCTAGAGAGGCATGGCCTCCAGGGAGCAAAGACCTCACAAACAACTTAAACTGAGCCCTGCCACCTGGCAAGGGGTGGTGCATCTCCACCCAGGCACAGACACATGAGAATGTACTGCAGCAGCCTTCTCGCCCAGAAGACCTTCTGGAATAACAGGAAAACAGCAGGTTTATTGATCAAACAGTGGTGGAAAGCTTCAGAATTGGAGAACATAGAATGCAAGTTTTTCTCTTATGATTTCTTTTTTGTCTTTTAGGTTAAAATGACCCAATATGCTTTCCCTTTTCTTGTCTTCACTACAGAATTATATCAACCTTTATTTTTATTATTTTTTTCTTTTTTAACTTTCCTATTTTACACTTACATGTTATAGACATATGTAGATAGATAAAGCATCCTTTCACCATATTCAATTTTATTATATAGATATATATTGCTTTTTAAAAAGTAAATTTGGAATTTAGTACCTTCTAACATGTACAGACCAAAATACACTCAGCAACAAATGGATCGCCAATTTGGTCCGTGTATGAGATTGTATTCACTTTCCCCCACCACTTACTTTCCCCCTTTTTAAAAATTTGCTTTTATTTTTCTTGTCGTTTCCTTTTATTTTCTGGTTCCTGACCTCCTCAGAATTGCCCAGTATTCTGCTTGGGTCATGGTTGCTATTTTTGACTCTGCACACTCATACATCCAAGAAAGAATTGACCACAAAGGAAAGAATCAGTGGTAATGTTCCCTGCCACAGATCTAATGGATATGGACTTAAGTAAGATGTTGGAGACAGAATTCAGAATCACAATTATAAAGTTACTAACTGGACATGAAAATAAACTTGAAAGACTCTAGAGAACCTCATAGTGCAGAAATGAGATACAATCAGAGTGTTAAAACACTCTGAGATGCAGTCTAAACTGGATGCTCTAGTAGCTAGAGTAGTTATTCTCAATAGAGAGAAAAAGTGGCTTAGAAGACAAGTTGATGGGACATAAGGAAGCTGAGGAAAAGACAAAAACAAGTAAGAGTCTATAAGGACAGGCTCTGAGAGTTAAGTGATAGTTTTAAAAAATGCATTAGAGGATAAAGAAGATGTGGTTTACGTATACATGGAATATTACTCAGCCATTAGAAACGACAAATACCCACCATTTGCTTCAACATGGATGGAACTGGAGGGTATTATGCTGAGTGAAATAAGTCATTCGGAGAATGACAAACATTGTATGGCCTCATCCATTCTGGGAATATAAATAATAGTGAAAGGAAATAGAAGGGAAGGGAGAAGAAATTGTTAGGAAGTATCAGAAAGGGAGACAGAACTAAAGACTCCTATCTCTGGGAAACGACCTAGGGGTAGTGGAATGGGAGGAGGGCGGGGGGTGGGGGTGAATGGGAGATGGGCACTGAGGGGGGCACTTGACGGGATGAGCACTGGTTGTTATTCTGTATGTTGGCAAATTGAACACCAATAAAAAATAAACTTATTATTTTTAAAAAATCCGTTATAAAATCCATTATAAATCCTCTGGGATTGCAGAGGGCGTGGAGGGACGTAGAGGGCCAGGAGGTGTATTGGAGAAAATTTTACCTAAGAACTTCCCTAAACTGGGGAAAGAAACAGGCATTCACATCCAAGAGATAGAGAGAAACCTCCCAAAATCATCAAAACTAATCAAGATGCCAAATTATAATGGTGAAGCTTCCAAATTTCTGAGATAAAGAGAAAATTCTAAAATCAGCTTGAGACAAGGTTCCTAACTACAGAGGGAGAAATATCAGATTAACAGCAGACCTATCCACAGAGCATGGCAGGCCAGAAAGGACTGGGATGATATATTCAGGGTAGAAAATGAGAAAAACATGTAGCCAGAATACTTTATCCAGCAAGGCTTTCATTCAAAATGGAAGGAGAGATAAAGAGTTTCTAGGAGAGACAGAAACTAAAAAAAAAAAGAAAAAAGAAAAAAAAATTGTGACCAGTAAATGAGCCCTGTAAGAAATGTTAAGGGGGATCCTGTAAGGGAAGGGGAAGCCCAAAGAAACAGAGACCATCTGCAGAAACGGGGATTGTATAGGTAATACAACAGCACTAAATTCCTATCTTTCACTAGTTATTCTGAATGTAAATGGGCTAAATGATCCAGTTAAGAAACACAGGGTACCAGGCTGGATAAAAAGCAAAACCCATCCATATGCTGTCTACAAGAACCCATTTTAGACCTAAAGTCACCATCAGACTGGAAATGAGTGTGTGTGGCAGGGGGAGAACCATTTACCATGGAAATGGACCTCAAAAGAAAGCTGGGATAGCAATTTTCTTATGAGAAAAATTAGATTTTTAAACTATAGTCTATAGTTGGAGATGAAGAGGGACATTATATCATGCTTAAAGGGTCTAGTCAACAATTACGAATATTTAGGTCCTCAACGTGGGAGCAGTCAATTATATCAACCAATTAGTAACCAAAGTAAAGAAACATATGGCTATAATACATTAATAGTAGGGGGACTTCAACGCCACACTCACAGCAATAGACATATTATTCTAAGCAGAAGATCAACAAGGAAACAAGGACTTTGAATGACACTCTGGCCCAGATGGACTTCGCAGATCGATACAAAGCATTCCATTCTAATGCAGCAGAGTTTACATTCTTCCTGAATACACACAGGATATTCTCCAGAATAGATCAAATACTGGGTCACAAATCAGGTCTAAATTATACCAAAAGATTGGGATTTTTCCCTGCATATTTTCAGACCACAGTGTTTTGAAATTTTAACTCAATTGATCACAAGAGGAAATTTGGAAGGAACACAAACACTTGGAGGTTAAAGTCCATCCTAGTAAAGAATGAATGGGTTAGCCAGGAAATTAAAGAAGAATTAAAAAGATTCATACAAACTAAGGAGAATGAGAGCACAACTGTACAAAACCTCTGGGATATAGCAGAGGCGTCCCTAAGACGGAAGCACATTTCAACACAAGCCTCTCTCAAAAAAATTAGAAAAATCTCAAATACACAAGCTAACCTTACACCTACCTGTGCTGGAGAAAGAACAACAAATAAAGCCTAACCCAAACAGGAGAAGACAAAGAATCAAGATTAGAGCAGAAATGAGTGAAATAGAAACCAGATCAACACAACCAGGAGATGCTTCTTTGAGAGAATTAATGAGATAGATAGACGCTGAGCCAGAGTAATCAAAAAGAAAAGAGAAAGGACCCAAATTAATAAAATCATGAATGAAAGAGGAGCAATCGTGACCAACACCAAGGAAATACAAATGATTTTAAGAACCTACTGTGAGCAACTACATGCCAACAAAATAAGCAATCTGGAAGAAATAGATGCATTCCTGGAAACTTATAAACTACCAAAATTGAAACAGGAAGAAATAGAAACCCTGCACAGGCCAATAACCAGCAATGAAATCGAAACAGTCATCAGAAAACTCCCAAGAAACAAAAATCCAGGGCCAGATGGCTTCCTAGGAGAATTCTACCAACATTTAAAGAAGAAGTAATACCTATTCTGCTGAAGCTGTTTCAAAAAGTAGAAATGGGAGGAAAATTTCCAAACTCATTCTATGAGGCCAGCATTTCCTTGATACTCAAACCAAAGACCCCATCAAGAAGGAGAATTACAGACCAATATCCCTGATGAACATGGACGTCAACAGTCTCCCCAGGATACTAGCCAATAGGCTCCAATAGAACATTCCAAGGATTATTCACCATGAGCAAATGGGAGTCATTCCTGGGTAAGGATGTGGTTCAGTATTCACAATAAGTCAATGTGATAACTCACATTAATAAGAGAAAGACAAGAACCATAGGATCCTCTCAACTGATGCAGAAAAAGTATTTGACAAAGTACTGCATCATTTCTTGATCAAAACTCTCCACAGTGTGAGGATACCTCAGTATCATAGAAGCCCTCTATGAAAAGCCCACCATAAGTATTATTCTCAAAGTGGAAAAACTGAGAGCTTTTCCCCTAAGGTCAGGAACGTGACAGAGATGCCCACTCTCAGCACAGTTGTGCAACATAGTGCTAAAAGTCTCAGCCAGTCAGACAACAATCAGACAAGTCAGCAATCAGACAACAAAAAGAAATAAAAGACATTCATGTTGGGCAAAGAAGAAGCAAACTCTCACTCTTTGCACACAACATGATACAGCATATGGAAAACCCATAGGACTCCACCCCAAAACTGCTAGCACTCATACAGCAAAGTGACAGGACACAAAATCAATGCACAGAAATCATTTGGATTTCCATACATTAACAATGAGACAGAAGTCAGAGACTTTAAGGAATTGATCCCATTGACAATTGCTCCAAAACCCATTAGATACCTAGGAACAAACCTAAATAAAGAGGCAAAGGTCCCCTAAAAACTACAGAACACTTCTAAAAGAAATTGAGGATGACGCAAAGAGATGGAAAAACATTCCACACTTACGGATTGGCAGAACAAATGTGAAAAGGTCTGTGCTGCTCAGAGCAATCTACACATTCAGTGCCATCCTTTTCAAAATACCAGGGACATTTTTCACAGACTTGGAACAAATTATCCTAAGATTTACATGGAACCAGAAAAGACCCTGACATAGCCAGAGGAATGTTGAAAAAGAAAAACAAAGCTGGTGGCATCACAATGCCTGGCTTCAAGCTGTATTACAAAGCTGTGATCATCCAGACAGCAGGGTACTGGCACAGAAACAGACACATGGGTCAGTGGAACAGAATAGAGAACCCAGAAATGGACCCTCACTCTATGGCGAACTCATCTTTGACAAAGCGGGAAAGAATATATGATGCCAAAAAGAGAATATTGAACAAATGGTGTTGGGGAAATTGGATAGCCACTTGCAAAAGAACCATTCTCTTACACCAGGCACAAAGATAACCTCAGAATGGTTGAAAGACCTAAATGTGAGACAGAAATCCATCAAAATCCTAGAGAAGGGGATCCCTGGGTGGCGCAGTGGTTTGGCGCCTGCCTTTGGCCCAGGGCGCGATCCTGGAGACCCGGGATCGAATCCCACGTCGGGCTCCCGGTGCATGGAGCCTGCTTCTCCCTCTGCCTGTGTCTCTGCCTCTCTCTCTCTCACTCTCTGTGACTATCATAAATAAATAAAAATTTAAAAAATAAAATCTTTAAAAAAAATCCTAGAGAAGAACAGAGGCAACAACTTTATAAAAAAAATTTTAACGAGGGCATAACGCTTTTTATTTTTTATATAAATTTATTTTTTATTGGTGTTCAATTTGCCAACATATAGAAAAACACCCGGTGCTCATCCTATCAATTGCCCACCTCAGTGCCCATCACCCAGTCACCCCCACCCACCACCCACCTCCCCTTCCACCACCCCTAGTTCGTTTCCCAGTGTTAGTAGTGTTAGTAGTCTCTCATGTTCTGTCTCCCTTTCTGATATTTCCCACTCATTTTTCTCCTTTCCCCTTTATTCCCTTAGTGAAATAGTGAAAACTATTTTTATATTCCCCAAATGAATGAGAACATATAATGTTTGTCCTTCTCCGATTGAATTATTTCACTCAGCATAATACCCTCCAGTTCCATTATGTAGAAGCAAATGGTGGGAATTTGTTGTTTCTAATGGCAGATTAATATTCCATTGTATACATAGACCACATCTTCTTTATGCATTCATCTTTCGATGGACACCGAGGCTCCTTCCACAGTTTGGCTATTGTGGACATTGCTGCTAGAAACATCGGGGTGCAGGTGTCCCCGTGTTTCATTGCATCTGTATCTTTGTGGTAAATCCCTAGCAGTGCAATTGCTGAGTCGTAGGGCAGGTCTATTTTTAACTCTTTGAGGAACCTCCACACAGTTTTCCAGAGTGGCTGCACCAGCTCACATTCCCACCAACAGTGCAAGAGGGTTCCCCTTTCTCCACATCCTCTCCAACATTTGTGGTTTCCTGCCTTGTTAATTTTCCCCATTCTCACTGGCGTGAGGTGGTATCACATTGTGGTTTTGATCTGTATTTCCCTTAAGGCCAGTGGTGTGGAGCATTTTCTCATGTGCTTGTTGGCCATGTCTAGGTCTTCCTCACATGTCATTTGCCCATTTCATGATTGGATCGTGTGTTTCTTTGCTGTTGAGTTTAATAAGTTCTTTATAGATCTTGGATACTGGCCCTTTATCTGATACGTCATTTGCAGATATCTTCTCCCCTTCTGTAGATTGTCATTTAGATTTGTGGACTGTTTCTTTTGCTGTGCCAAAGCTTCTTGATGAAGTCCCAATAATTCATTTTTGCTTTTGTTTCTTTTGCCTTCATGGATGTATCTTGCAAGAAGTTGCTGTGGCCAAGTTCAAAAAGGGTGTTGCCTGTGTTCTCCTCTAGGATTCTGATGGGATCTTGTCTCACATTTAGATATATCATCCATTTTGAGTTTATCTTTGTTGAGAGGATCATATGTTTCTTGTTTTTTCTCTTGCTGATATGATCAATCACATTGATTGTTTTACGAGTTGTTGAACCAGCTTGCATCCCAGGGATAAATCCTACTTGGTCATGGTGAATCATCTTCTTAATGTATTGTTGGATCCTATTGGCTAGTATCTTGTTGAGAATTTTTCCATCCATGTTCATCAGGGATATTGGTCTGTAATTCTCCTTTATGTTGTTGTCTTTGTCTGGTATTGGAGTTAAGTTGATGTTGGCCTCATAGAATGAGTTGGAAGTACTCCATCTCTTTCTATCTTTCCAAACAGCTTTAGTAGAATAGGTGTTGTTTCTTCTTTCAATGTTGATAGAATTTCCCAGGGAAGATGTCTGGCCCTGGAGTTTTGTGTGTTGGGAGGTTTTTGATGACTGCTTCAATTTCCTCCCTGGTTATTGGCCTGTTCAGGTTTTCTATTTCTTCCTGTTCCAGTTTCGGTAGTTTGTGGTTTTCCAGAAATGCATCCATTTCTTCTAGATTGCCTAATTTATTGGCATATAGCTGCTCATACGATGTTCTTAAAATTGTTTGTATTTCCTTGGTGTTGGTAGTGATCTTCCTTTCTCATTCATGATTTTATTAATTTGAGTCTTCTCTCTCTTCTTTTTAATAAGGCGGCAGCAACTTTTATGACCTCAGCCACAGCAACTTCTTGCTACACACCTCTCTAAAGCCAAGAGAAACAATAGCAAAAATGAACTTTTGGGATTTCAACGAGATAAAAATCTTCTGCACAACAACAGAAACAGTCAACAAAAGTGAAAGGTAACCTACAGGATGGGAGAAGTTATTTGCAGATGACAGATCAGATAGATGGCTAGTATCCAAGATGTACAAAGAACTTGTTAGGGACACCTGGGTGGCTCAGTGGTTGAGCATCTGCCTTTGGCTCAGGGAGTGATCCAGGAGTCCTAGGGTTGAGTCCCACATTGGGCTCCCTGCATGGAGCCTCCCTCTCCCTCTGCCCCTCTCTCTCCCTCTGTGTGTTTGTGTTTGTGTGTGTGTGTGATATGAATAAATAAATAAAATTCTGAAGAAAGGTACTTATCAAACTCAACAGCCCTGAACCAAATAATCCAGTCAGGAAATGGGCAGAAATGAAGAAGACAGGAACAGGCATTTCTGCAAAACAAACAAACAAACAAACAAACAACCGACAGATGGCCAACAGAAACAATGGCCAACAGGTACATGAAACAATGCTCCATTTCACTTGCCTTCAGGGAAATACACATCAAAGGCACAGAGATACACCACTTTATACCAGTGAGAATGGCTGAAGTCAACAGACGGGAAAAATAAATGGTGGCAGAGAATGTGGGGAAAGGAATCCTTTTACACTGTTTGTGGGAATGCAAGCTGGTGCAGCCACTTGGAGAGCAGTGTGGATATTACTCAAGTTAAAAATGAGCTACCCTACCACCTAGCAATTGCACTACCACTTATTTACCCCAAAGATACAGATGTAGTGATCCAAAGGGGCACGTGCACCCCAGTGTTCAAAGCAGCAATGTTCACAATCCAAACTGTGGAAGGAGCCATTATGTCCATTGACAGATGAATGGATAAAGAAGATGTGGTGTGCCAGAGTGTGTATATGTGATATATAGATGTATATAAAGGAGTAGTACTCCTCCATCAGAAAGAATGAATACCTCCCACTTACACTGATGTAGATGGACCTGTATGGTATTATGCTAAGTGAAATAGTCATTCAGTGATAACCACTCAGTTATCATATGGTTTCACTCATATGCAGAAGATAAGAAACACTGCAAGTGATTATTGGAGGAGAGGAAACTGAATGGAGAAAAATCAGAGAGGAAGACAGACCATGAGAGACTCTTATTCCTGAGAAGAAAACTGAGGGGTTCCGTAGGGGAGATGAAGGGCGGAGGGGAGGTAGGGTAACTGGGTGATGGGCACGTGATGTAATGAGCACTGCATGTTATACACAACTGATGAATTCTTGAAAGCTACATCTGAAACTATTGATGTACTATATGTTGGCCAATTGAATTTAAATTTTTTTTAAAAAAGTAATTTCATCTCACACCTGCCTAAATTTCCACAGCCTAAAATTAACTCCACAAGAACAAACAGGTACTGGCATGGATGTGTAGAAAAGCCATATTCAGAATGAAAAGCTAACGTGGAGATATCTCCCTCTTGGATTTGGATATATACTGCAATACTAATAGTGATTGTAGCAGTATGATACTGGCCCAAAAAACAGACAGCTCAAGAGTACAGAGCCCAGAAATTACTTCACACTTATATCATCATTTTATGTATGGCAAAGGAGGTAAGAAAATACAGCTCAGAAAGATACTTTCTTCTCTAAGTGGTATTGGGAAAAGTGCGAGGTGCACGCAAAAGAATGAAACTGGGCTATTTTCTTACTCTATACACAAAAATAGAATAAAAGTGGATTAAGAAATAAATGTAAGACTGAAAACTATAAAACTCCGCAAGGAAACATAGAATTTAAGCTCTTTGACATTGATCTTAGCGATGTTTTTAGAAAATGTTTTCTCAGGGTAAACAGAAGGAAAAATAAGCAAATGGATGTATCTCAAAACAAAAAGATTTTAACTGAGAGAGACCATCAAAAAGAAAGGATAGAAGGAAGGGAAGGAGGGAGGGAAGGGAGGGAGGGGAGGGAGGGAAAGGAGGAAGGGGGGAGGGAGGGAAGGGAGGGAGAGAGGAAGGGAGGGAGGGAGGAGGGAGGAAGGGAGGGAGGATGGAAAGGGGGGGAGTGAGGAAGGGAGGGAGGGAAGCGAGGAGGGGGGAAGGGAAGGAGGGAAGGAGGGAGGGAGGGAAGGGAGGGAGGGAGGGATGGAGGGAGACAAGCCAGTGAGCCAAGCTGCCAATAAATGCATAAGTCATTCAGAGATCATAAACACACACAAAAAAAATAAAATGAAATAAAAAATAAACACAAAAGCTTGGATCTGAAAGATGCTGTAGACCCAGTGGACCTAGCAGACATTTATAGAACAGAGGGAGGGAGGGAGGGAGACAAGCCAGTGAGCCAAGCTGCCAATAAATGCATAAGTCATTCAGAGATCATAAACACAAAAGCTTGGATCTGAAAGATGCTGTAGACCCAGTGGACCTAGCAGACATTTATAGAACAATCCATTCAACAATAGTGGAATACACATTCTCTTCCCGTTGGCATGGAACATTCTCCAAAATAGTTTGTATGAGAGGCCACAAGACAATTCTCAGCAAATTTAAGGAGATTGAGATCATATGAAGCTCCTTTTCTGACCACAAAGCCATGAAATTAGAAATCAATAACAGGAGATAGACCAGGAAATTTACAAGTATGTGGAAAACCAACAATATTTGCCTGAACAACCAGTAAGTCCAAAAAGTACTTATAAGGGACATAGGAAATATGTTTAAACAAATGAAATACCAATAAAGCATGTTTCTATTCTAAACCTAGGGAATGCAGAAAAACAATTCTAGGAAAGAATTTTTCTGCAATAAATACCAATTTTTTAAAGAGAAGATCAATAAGCAACCTGACTTTATACCTCAAGAACCTAGGGACTGAGGGGGGGTACTGGACAGGATGAGCACATCACAGGATGAGTATAGTGTTATACTATATGTTGGCAAGTCAAAATCAAATTTAAAAATATACTAAAAATAAAAATAAAGGCAAGGCAAGAAGGAAAAAGAAGAACCTAGAAAATAAGAAACAATCTAAGACCAAAGTTAGAAGGAAGAAGGTAACAGTATTCAGAAGAAATTAATGAAATGGAGATTGGAACAATAGAATGAACACTGAAATTAAGGGTGTTGTTGTTGTTGTTGTTGTTGTTGTTGTTGTTGTTTGTTGTTTTTAAAACAAAGAAAGTGGAGAAAGAGCTAAGATGATGATGATATAGGACCCTAGGGTTTTCTTATCCTTCTACCACAGGTGGATAACAACCAAATCATCCTAAATACCCTAGTATGGACCTGAAGACAGAAAGAACAAACTCCACAACTGAAGGGCAAGAAGAAGGTACACTGAAGAAGGTGGGAAATGTAGAGACATGGTGTAGGGAAGAAATGCTTCAGTCCCACACACCTGTGATTTGACATGACTGCCCTTCTGTCTGAAACCTCCCTCAGCCCCAGAAAACCAGTGAAGGTCCTTGCCCACACCATGTCCCTAAAATCTAGAGTTTTGTTATTATTTTTTGTTTTTAAAAAATATTGTATTTACTTGATTATGAGAGACACACAGAGAGAGAGGCAGAGACACAGAGGGAGGGGAGTTCTGCGGGGAGCCCCATGAAGAACTCAATCTCAGACCCCAGAATCACTCCCTGAGCTGAAGGCAGATGTTCAGCCACTGATCACTCAGGGGTCCCAAACCTAGAATTTTACAAGCCACTATGCTGGGCTGGGGGATGGGATCCAGAGGACACTGTTCTCCTGGAGAGAAGGCAGGCAAAGAACAACTGGAGCCAGATAGCACAGGAACAGTGATCTGAAAAATACTTGGGACACACAGGAGACAGATAATTTGCTCTCCTTGGAGTGCTTCTCTGAGAGCAGCAAGCACCAGAGATCCATCTCCAAGGACAAAGGAGCTAGCTGGGACCCTTTCCCTCCCCTGTACCTCTGCATAAACACAGAGCCACATACCTCCAGTAAAGCACAATGCCAACAATGACTGCCTTACTTGCTTATAATAGGTCCCACACCCAAGCACACCAGCAGTATTACCCTTCTGGCTCAAGTTTGCCTCAGTCCCAGTGTGGGAGCCCCTTCCCAGAGGACCAGCAGGAAACTCTGCCCACCCCACGTGTCCTGACCAGACAAATTTGCTGTGTAAAATATCCCCTTTGAACATCCATTGGATAAGAATTTCCAATCTCTCCTGTTCTGTTTTTTTCTACATATAATGCATTGAGAGCTTAATGGGTGTTCTTCTTAGTTTATTCCTTGTTTCCCTGGATGCTTTTATAAATCTTGATTTATTCTTGCTTTTTAACGTTTCTAATATATGCATTTTGAAGATGGTATTTTCACATTGACATAACAGGGTGTTCTAGTAGATTCACGGACTTCTCTGTTCAGTTCTTGTTTTTGGATTTGTAAAGTTTCAGCACTTATTTCTCTAAATGAGTTTTCTGCTTTAACCTCTATCACATCTCCTTTGGGAACACAAAGTTTTCCTTTTGTAAAATTTTATTTTATGTTTAAATTAAATTTAATTAAAAAGTACTGTTATATTAGCTTCAGAGGTAGGTCTTAATGATTCATCAATTGCATACATTAAAGTACTCTCTTTACTGCCCATCTCTTCAGTTATCCCATCCCCCATCCACCTCCCCCCCTCCAGCAACCCTCAGTTTGTTTCCTAGAGTGCGGCCTGTCTTGGGATTTGCCTCCCTTTCAGAATTTGTTTTACTTTATTTCTCCCTCTGTTTCCCCATGTTCATCTGTTTTGATTCTTAAATTCCACATATGCGTGAAATCATATGATCATATGTCATTCTCAGACTGACTTACACCTCTTAGCATAATGCCCTCTAATTCCATCCACATCATTGCAAATGGCAGGATTTCTTTCCTTTCACTGACTAATATCTCATTGTATATGTATACCACTTCTTCTTTATCCATTCATCTGTCATTGGACATCTGGGTTCTGCTCATAGTTTGGCTATTGTGGATGTTGCTGTAGAAACACTACAGTGCATGTTCCCCTTTCAAAACTCTATGCTTGTACCCTTTGATACCTTAGTATTGCAACTGCTGGGTCATAGGGCAGCTCTATTTTTTACTATTTTTGTGGAACTTCCACACTGTTTTCCAGTATGGCTAGACCAGCTTGCAATCCCACCAACTGTGTAAGAGTGTTCCTCCTCTCCACATCCTTGCCAGTGTCTCTTCCTTCATGAATTGTTGATTTGAGACATCCCGTCTCGTGTGAGGTGGTAACTTAACTCACTGGTTTTGATTTGGATTTTCCCAACTGGGAAACTGTTTCTCCTCACTGGGAATGATATTTGCTGCGGGCTTTGCATAGAGGGCTTTTATGATATGGAGGTAGGTTCCTTCCATCCCTAGACTACAGAGAGTTTTTATCAAGAAAGGATGCCGTACATAGTCAGAGGCTTTTTCTACATCGATTGAGAGGATCAATGGTTCCTGTTCTTTCTCTTATTAATGTGGTGTAACACATCGATTGAAATGGAGGTGTTGAGCCACCCTTGCAGCCCAGGAATAAATCTCAGTAGGTCGTGGTGAATAATTCTTTTAAAGTATTGTTGGATCCTTTTGGCTAATATCTTGGTGAGAATTTTTGCATCCATGTTCGTCAGGGTTATTGCTCTGTAATTCTCCTTTGTGGTAGGGTCTTTGGTTTTGGGATGAAGGCAATGCTTGTCTTCTTGAATGGGCTTGGAAGTAATCCTTCAATTTCTATTTTTTGAGATAGTTTCAGAAGAATGGGTATTAGTTCTTCTTTAAATGTTTGGTGGAATTCCACTGGAAATCCATCTTTTCTTGGACTCATTGGTTGGGAGATTTTTGGTTACTGCTTCAATTTCTTTGCCACTTAGGGGTCTGTTTCAGGTTTTCTACTTCTCCCTGTTTCAATTTTGATAGTTTGTATATTTGTAGGCATTTATCAATTTCTTCTAGATCTAATTTGTTGGCATATAATTGCTCATAATATTCTCTTCTAATTGTTTGTGTTTCTTTGGTGTTGGTTGTGATCTCTCCTCTTTCATTATTTTATTAGTTTGGGTCCTTTCTCTTTTCTTTTTTGATAAGTCTGGCTAGGGGTTTATTGAGTATTAGTACTTGTTTCAAAGTAATAACTCCTAGCTTAGTTTATCTGCTCTTGCTTTTCATTTTTTAAAATATTTCTATATCATTGTTTTCTATATCTCTCATCTTTATAATTTATCACTTTTCTGCTGGATTTAGGCTTTATATGAGTTCTTTCCCCAGCTCCTTTTGGCTAAGTTTAGATTATGTGCTTGAGACTTTTCTTGTTTCTAGAGAATGCCCTATATTGCTATATACTTCCCTCTTAGGACTGCATTTGCTGTATCCCAAAGGTTCTGAACTGTCACATACCCATCTTTATCTGTTTCTATCTACTTTTTAAATTCTTCTGTAACTTCCTGGTTGATCCATTCATTCTTTACTAGGATGCTCTTTAGCATTCTGTATATTTGTGTCCCTTTGAAATTTCTCCTTGTCCTTGACTTTAAGGTTTAAAGCATTGTGGTCTGCAAATACACGTAGTACAATCTCAATATTTTGTACTGGATTGAGAGCCAATTTGTGGCCCAGTATGTGATTTCATCTGGATAATTTTCCATGTGCACTCAAAAAGAATGTGTAGTCCTCTTCTTTATGATGAAATGTTCTGAATATATCTGCAAAGTCCATATGGTCCAATGTGTTATTCAAAGCCTTTGTTTCCTTGTTGACATTCTGCTTAGATGACGTCTCTATTGCTCTGAGTGAATGTTAAAGTCCCATACTATTACTATATTAGTGTCAGTGAGTTTCATTAATTGTGCTATTAATTGGTTTATAAATTTGGCTACCCCCTAATTAGGGACATAAGTGTATTTACAATTGTTACATCTTCTGGTTGGATAGACCTCTTTAGAATGATATAATGTCCTTCTTCATCTCTTACTACAGCCTTTGGTTGAAAGTCTAGTTTGTCCGACACTGCTGTAGCTTTACGTTGATGTCCTTTGCATTATCAAGGTTCTCTACTCCCTCACTTTCAATGTTTCACATTGAAACAAACATTTTGTTTGGGTACAAAATCATTCTCTAGCAAAGAGGCATATTGCTGGGTCTCCTTTTTTAAAAAAAAAATTCATTCTGAGGGTGCCTGGCTGGCTCAGTCAGCAGAGCATGTGACTCTTCATCTCAGGGTCATGAGACAGGAACAACTTCTTGTGTTGTTTTGAAAGTAGTGACTTTCTGAAGAAGAGATCACGAGTGTCCCGCAGTGCACTGTCCCCTGTTCCAGAACATGACAAATCAGGAGAGAATTGTATGTTAGCTGCTCCCGGCCTACTGTTGTGTCTGAGTGGCTTTTGTGTTCAGTGCCATTGGAGGCAGTGACTTTCTGCCTGTTGTGCACTGTGCTTGTTCGTGGTGCACTGTTCGTAAGACCCAGACAGGCTAGGTCTTGGCAGTCAGGGGGTTCCTGTCGGGCAACTAGGGAGCAGAGTGGTTGTGTTGTCAAAATTCATGCTGGGTCATTAGTCGTTTTTTAAAAAAGATTTTATGTATTTATTCATGGGAGACACAGAGAGAGGCAGAGACACAGAGGGAGATGCAGGCTCCCCAGGAGGAGCCCAATGTAGGACTCCATCTCAGGAACACAGGATCACTCCCTGATCCAAAGGTCGACGCTCCACCACCGAGCCACCCAGGCCTCCCTGAGCCATTGGCCCTGTGCTAGATGTCCTGAAGCACACTGTGGCAGCTGGCACCTGAACACAAAGGTGTCTGGTGCGCGGCACCAGGGTATGAGGCCAGCTGCAGCATGGTAGCTGGTCATGGCATGTGTGGCAGCTGTGTGCCCAGCAGAGGGGCATGGTACCCGTATGATTTCAACAACATTTGCCCTAACCTCAGGCTGAGGTGCTTTGCATGCTTGCAGTATGCAGTCCCCAGGAGAACTTGGGGATGAAGCACTATCAGCAGGTCAGATAGCCAGCGTCTGTGCAGTCCTTCCCCTGCAGGCATCTCGGTACCTATGTTGCCTAGTGGGGGAGCATAATGGGGCTGCCAGCTCCTTGTTTTTGAAATCAGTTGAACAGATCTATGCCCTGTTTGCCCATGACACTGTGTAAACTGCTTTGTGTATGCTGTCTCTCCATGCAGGGTCTGTCTCCTTAAGCACAGTAACCTAGCTATCACTTGCCCATCCAGCTCTCCCAGTGCCACATCTACCAACCTCCAAATCTCGAGGCTCCCAGTCCCACTGGTTATATGAACTAATGGAATTTAGTCCCTCTGGTGTTTAAAGCCCAATATTATGGGATTATTAATCCCCGTTGAGTCCCCTGGTGGGAGGGTCCATTTCTCTGCCTGCACCTCTTGCGATTCCCTCCCTCCTCCTGCCCGCAGCAACCCCCCCACCACCAACTTTCTGACATCCCTAACCTTTCAGGTGCAACTTCTCCTCTGTATTTCATTGTGGAGTACACTCTGCCCTGCCAGCCTTCAGACTGCCCTCTGGTTTATGGACTTGGATGCGGGTGACACCTGATTGTAAACATGGGACGCAGTGAACTCGGAAATCCTTCTTGGTAACTTCCCTAAACTGCCCCCATCACCTCATTTAGAATATCACTCCATGAAGAGGCATATTAATTAAGCATGCTGCTAGGACATGATGGCATTGAGGAACCCTCAGTCTTACCTGTGTCTTGCCCACTGTGTCTTGTCGTCTTGTAGACTCTGCCCACTTCCAAAGCACTGTGCCTACGACAGCCCTCATTTGAACCCTAGGGAAGATGGTTTAGAAGGAGTACAACACCCACAAAGAATCACTCCTTATGATAGTATGTAGATTTGAAGGGGTACTAAGGTTCAGGCCCCTGTTTGGTAAACAGACAGACAGCCTCTGGGACCTCTTTGGCTTCATGCGCTGAACTTGGCTGAATCCAGGCCCGTGTTGCTGGTGATGACAGCATTAGCTGCGGCTTTGCTGCTTTGTAGCTTTGGTTTATGACCAACAGAAAGACTCACATTGGCCTGTGCATGGAGTAGCAGGAGAATGGGGCCCCTAAAGCCCAAGAGAAACTTCTGTGGAAGAAGGATGGACTTCAGGAACCCTCTGACATGTATATATGGGCCTAGGAGCCAGGATGCCATTTAAGAGGATGTCTGCCTTGGAGAGGATGTATAGTCAGTGTGATTTGGGGACTTTCAGGTGGAAATTTGGGATATTTTTGGAGGCCCACCCTACCAGGGGTAAGATTAAGAGATATTTGGTAGGAGATATTTACTGTTCATGTTTACTTAGCATACAGTGTTAGGGTTGTTCTCCAAAGTGGAGGTGGAGGGTTCCTACTACAACCTCACCAGCACACTGCAGCTGACACTCACACTGGCACTTGATCACCTACCCGTTACAGCTCTCTGACACCAGTTCCTAACAACACACACTCTCTCCCTCAAATGGACACCCATTCCCATACTGTCTGTCACACGCTCAAACCAACAAACACACACACACTGGCCCTTGGTGAGTGACACGCTTTCCCATACTGGCACTCACTCACTCACTGGTACGGACCCACACGCTCAAACTTACGAGAGGCGCCCGCACCGGCACACGCACACATACGCACACAAACCACCCACACACATGGCTATGGTTACACATACTCGCACATCCTGAAGTACACACTCATACCTTCAAACATACACACATGGGCGCCTGTGTGCCTAACACACACTCCCCTGCTCCTGTCAACATGCATAATCGCATGTACTGCCGGACACATTCACACACGCCAACTGACCCTCACACTCACCTGCTGGAACTGACACACATGCTGATATGCTCCTAGGACACACCTGCTCACTCACCTGTACTGACGCATAGCTTTGCATGTAGCGACAGACCCATTGACATGCTCCTTCCCACCCTCTCACTCACCAGCATATACTGAGGCATCACTGAAAGCTACTATCACACCGTCCTACAGGCACAACCACTCGCGAGAACCAACACACACACTCACACGCCTGCCGGCACTTGTGCTGCCTGTTCAGAGAGGCCCACCATAGGAATTGGCAGGCTTATAGGGCTCTGGGGTTCGGCAGCACGTGAATGTACCCCCAGCCTCTCGGGTTCTTCATGTTCTTCTCCAGATAGAGAAAGGATTTTGTCTGACCACAGCCCCCCGCCCCATTGCTTCCGGGTCCCTGATTCCCTGACCATGCCCTTGCCTGCCTCTGTCTGCTTATGCCGTTCATCTGCAATCTAGCAGCTGTGCCTGTGCACAGACATGCACAGCTGTGCCTTCGAAAGTGCCTTGGGCTCGGCGAGTCTCTGCTCTGCCACAGTACCTCTGGGGGGACCTGTGGCTTTAGGTGTAAGAGCTGCTGCCTCTGAGTCTGTGCACCTCTGAAGGAGACCCTGATGGTTTCCTTTGTGACCAGGTGCCTCTCCTGTTCCAACGGGGTACACCACTTATTTTGTTGAGCCCCAAAGAGGCCTCAGAGGACTCAGAAGGCCTTGCAGCGTGCAAGTTGTCTGGCCCATATGTCCCTACAGGGTCCGCACACCCCAACCCCACCCCGAGTCCCCACCCTCCTGGCCCCCACCCTCCACTGTTTTGTGGCCTCAGGCCTAAGAGGTTTGTCTGCTGCTCCCAGCCTGGTCGTCGGCAGGGTTTCAACAATGTGGGGCCCTCCTATGCACCTTCCTCCATTGCTGCCTCATGTCTTTGCTGCCTAAGGTCTTTGCTCACTGGGACAGACTCTCGTGCCACTGTGTTGTTTGTGTTCTCTGTACCCTGCTCCTGTTTGAATCCTTAATAGCCCCAAGGCTTCCCACTGAGGTGTCTGATTCATGACTTGGGGAACACGCCGATTTCTGTGACACCAGTGGGTTATGCTCCCCTTGGCTGGTGACAAGTGGTAGGTAAGGGGGGAACGTGATGGTCATCCCACATGGGCCCGCATCCATCACCTCTCGGAGGTCCTTCTGCCCCTTCATTCTGAAATGTCTCTGCAGACACCTGGCTAATCAAAAACGCTAAGTAGGCAGGGAAAGTATTCCGTACTGCTTGCCCCCCCGCCCCGTGCTGGTTAGGTGTGCACAACCGCGTCGTCCTCTGCTTGGGTCCCGCCCCCCCACCCCCACACCAGGTAACCACTGCTCTCCCTTCTGGCTCATTGCGCACCTTTGACACTTTTACCTTCCTTCCACACGGGTGCTCAACTCCAGCACACATCGTTCTGGGGTTGGCTTCTTCTGCTTCAGCACAGTGCTTTACCATAATGACGCTTAACAGGCCTTCTTGAGGGCTCTCCCCACAGAGAGTTCCAGTGAGCGCACTACCCCAGGGGAATGCGGGGTTGCTGCTCTGTGTACTTGTAGTTAGCACAGTGCATGGGGAGCCGGCCCCTGTGTGTCTCACATTACTCCATGTATGTTCCTTCGCTTTACTAGATGTAGCTTTGTGTGAGCCGAGCCGAGGAAAATAAATGTACGTCTGCTTGGACGCCCTTGTCTTTCAGCCCACGTAGGCAATGCAGACTACTTCCAAATACAGGTCCTGCTCTCCTGTTTCTGCCAGTACTTTCTGGGGAGGCGTTAGTTCAGGCCAGCACTTTCAGTTAACCGTCTCACCAAGGCTCTTTTCAGCATGACACAGTCCTTAGCATAGAGGCCCCCTGGGCTCATTCTCTTGCTCCTTGACCTTGCATCTGGTGAGCATTTTCTCAGTCATTCTTGCCCAACATCACCTATGTTCATGTAAGTTAATGTAACGTATATTACAGCATTCTACTTTGAACTTGGTGAACACTCAACCACTGCCTTCTGGCCTCCAGGCATCCCACCAGAAGGTTGTCTCTTCCTCCCGCTGAGGGTCTTCAGAAGGACCTGGCTGAGTTCTGGGTCACTGCTGCCCATGCAGATTCTGAGAGTCGTTCTTTGCCTTTCAGCCAGCTGAGGTGAGCCCGTTGCACAGGGCATCTCTTGGGATGGTAATTCCCTCAGCCAGGAGCACACCGGGGTCCTTGGATGGGCAGACTCAGCGTTTTCCAGAGAATTCGCAAAGCTTCGGCACATTAGGTCTTCACGCACATGCTGCCCTTTCCTCTTTCCCATCCCTTTCTGGCAGTCCTGTTTTCCCAAGTGCTCATCGTAGGCATGAGGTGATCCTGCAGACCTTGGAGGACACGTGCGCTTCATGTCCTTGTCACCTTGTTTCTCCTTCTCATCCTCTTAAAGTCTCGCAGGGGATGGTTCCTATCATTCTCTGTCCTTGGCAATGTTCAGAATTCAGCCTGCGGCCCTCCACCCTGCGGGCCTGCCCTCCCTCTGCCCTGCTAACCTGCCATCCACTATCCCTCCTCTCCACAGTCCCCTCGTGCATCCATGCCCCTCTCTTCCCCTCTTCCCTCCCTCCGTCACTACTATCCTGCTTCCTTCCCCCACCCTCCCTGCCTGCTTCCATCCTCCTCTGTCTCACAGCCTCTTGCCCAGCCTAATCCTCCTCTCATTCCTCCCACCCTTTCCCTATTTCTCCCTCTCTCTCCAACATCCCCAAACCCCTTCCACTCAGACAAACACACACACACACACACACACACACACACACACACACACAATCAAAATCACTCTTCTGGCTCCCCAAGGTAGTGCTGTTTCAGGTGCAATATTTCCTCAGGACCCTCCTTTCTGGAGGCTGTGTGGGGCACTCTCACAAGAGCTGCATTGGTTTTCATTGTATCAGCACTTCCAGAATCTGGGCTCTCCCAGGGACAGTGTCAGAAATATTCCCATTTGTCTTGCAGGAGTGTGTGTCAGTTTTCCTCCCCGCAGGCTTCCGCATTTTCGTTGAAATTAGATTTTTATTTAATTGATTAATTTATTTAAGATGTTATTCATTTTATTCATGAGAGATACAGAGAGAAGCAGAGACACAGGCAGAGGGAGAAGCAGGTTCCCACAGGGAGCTCACTGTGGGACTCAACCCTAGAGCCCAGGATAACGCCCTGAGCCAAAGGCAGATCATCAACCACTGAGCCACCCAAGCATCCTGGAAAGCAGATTTTTAAACTAGTGACATTGTGACCCTCAAAAATGGTGCACTGGATCCCAGCTAAGTCCAAATCCCCCAGGCATCCTGGCCCATTCCTTTGAAATGAGGTCCTTCTATGACAAACGTGCTTTCCAGTAACCACGGGGCCTTCCTTGCAACTCACGAGGTGTGCATCCTATGCCTCTACCTTCACTGCTGCAGCGCACCGTCATGGGCTGTGTAACAGTCCTGAAGGCCCTGAGAACCTCAGAACGGCAAGTGTGCTGCAAATGCTCCCTTTGCCATCCCGCCCGTCGGTGATCCTGCATTCCATGGCCGAACCACTGTAGGAGAACTTGCAGGACAGGGGAGGAACAGAGAGGGCAAAGATGCTCCTCAGGAAGGTGGATGAAGTGGGCTCTGTGCACCAGGATGCTGGAGGTATATCATAACTGGTAATGACCCAGAGGAGAAGCCTAGTGTGAAAGTCAGACAAGGAAGGAGGAACCCAAGCCTTTCAAAAGGGGCAGACAGAAAAGGAGATGGTATTAGCCGGTCCTACCATTGGCTTTGAGGACAAGTATCCAGAATGACGCTTTAGGTGACATATCCTGCCCTTTAATTATGCCACTGATATCCAATCGCCAACCTCAGTGGGGTTATGTTACTAGGTTTCTAGGCAGCCCGCTGGCCCATGGACCTTGCCCTGGGTTTGCTCTTCCTAATTTCTGGCCAATTATTTCTTTGCCAGGGGTGCTGGTGGCCTGGAACCTGGGACCAGGGGCTGGGGACGGTGGACAGCAGGGGAGCCTGCGCTGGATGGGGGAGCGTGTCCCTGGATGCCAGATCCTGCCTGGCTGCCTGTGACACCCCCTCCCAGCCGTCCCCACCCTATGCATGTCCAGGAGGGATACACGTGTGCGCAGCGAGGTGCAGTGGCCGGACCACCCCTGAGTGAATCCAGAGCACACCCCCAGGCTCAGTAAGGAAGGGCCTGGTGAGGCTCCTGGATGGCGGGTGGCTGCCGCCGAAGGGACCTCCTAGATATGAAGTCTCTGGTGGCAGCATGTGGTTGGGGGAGTTGATGAGGGGCTATGCCAATAACAACACCGCTCGCCTGCGGCATTAGGCCATGAGCCACTGTGCGGGTGCGAACATTCCGGCCTCGCGCCTCTGCACAGTGCTACGAATGGCAGGGTTCCAGTTGCCAACCTCCCCTTAGTTACCAGGAACCAAGAACTTGCACCTTCAGCTCCTGCGCTCCAAGGGGTCCAGGTGCCACCAAACATTTGACTCGGGATTGGGAAGGGGGCAATGGAGAGCAGGGCAGGGTCCAGGGAATTGGGACCTGCATGAGAATCCTGGCCCTCCTTCTTGGAATTGGGACATCAGGTGACCTGGGCCCAAGGGGTTGTAGCCCCCCAAGGGAGGTGGGGACGCTGCAATCCCTAGGGGTTGGGATGACACAGGAGCCCCAACCAGAAGCCAGGGTCGGAGAGGAGACAGAGGAGGCCCGCCCCAGTGAGGACTTGGTGCCGGAGGTTGAAGAAATAATCAGGGAAATGAACTTGGTGGTAGTGGAGGATACGGAGTCTGCTGAGGAGGTGGTGGAGGATAGAAGTGTACAAGAGGACAAGGAGCTGCAGGCTGAGGAGGGACAGGAACAGGAAGATGGAGAGGAAGAGCAGAGTGAGAAGGAAGAGTTTGAGAAGGCTGGGGAGAAGGCTGAGGAGGAGATGAAGGTGGAGGAGCCTGAGAGATGAAGAACACTGAAAAGGAGAAGGAGGGTGAACAAGAAGACAGGAAGAGGACGAACATGAGGAGGAGGTCACATTAGAAAAGAGGGCAGCTGTGGACCCAGCTAAGTTTAAGCGGGAAGTGGCCGATGAAGAAGCTGAGGAGGAGGAAGAGAAGCGGGAAAAGAGCACCAAGGAGGGCATGAGGGAGGAAGGAGGACAAGAGATACAAGAGAAGCTGGAAAGCTCAGAGCATCCGGAGGCAGGTCTGAGTCCCTTGGAGTCCCCCCTGAGGCAAAAGAGGCACTCCGGGGAGATGGAGCCCAGCAATGAAAAAGGCAGGCACTCCCTTACACGGTTCAAATCAGACCCAGTCAGAGATGGCAACATTCCCTGGAACACGAAAGTGCCCATATCGGGGAAACCGTGGCTTCTGGGGCAAAACTGTATCCTTGATGCTATGTGCAAGAATGCCAGGATGACAGGGCTGTGCAAAGCGGGATGTGAGGAGGGCAGGGGCGCTGTGGGGTATGGGCATCCCTCAGACAGCATTGGTGAAAGCTCCCCGCCCGTCCAGGGGTGGGAGTGGTGACGACACTCATGCCCCGGTGATCGCCACAGCCTTGGGAGCCCCCTTGAGGGTGAGGCAGCGAATGTCAAGTGCACGGGACTACATGCGGTCTGGGTCACTCCGTGGGAATGGGAGTAGGGTCTCAGCGCTGACCACGGCAACCCACAAAGCCCCTTTTCGCCACGACACACTGCGCAACCAGGGGGATGAGTGTGCCCACCTCTGACCTGGTCGGCCAGAACCAAGGACGTGTGCCGTCCTGGGAGCAGCCCACTGTTCCTTGCTGTGGGCGCACAGGCATGTGCAGTGGACAGGGTGCGGGGAGGGGTGTGTCTCGATATACACAGCTCCTGTCCTGTGGCAGTGCTCACATGGGCAGCAGCCCGAGGCCCAGCGGGCCGTGCTCGGTGCAGCCGGTGCAGATGGCCTGGGAGCCGGCGGGAGGACAGGGGTGCCAGGGAAACGCTGCTGTGCAGGCCTGCGATGTTGTACTAGCTCTTGCATCTCCAGCCCCCGAAGGCTCCTTGACCTAAAGCAGTTTGGGAACGACCCCCAGCTGTCAGCCGTGATCAGTGAGCAAGATCTGCGCATGCTTCGCTTCATGACGAACCTGAAGGTCAGGCCCAGGGCGCGGAAGAGGGTCCTGGGTCGGGAGGCGAGAGGCTAGGACACGTGATTGGCGAGCTGAGACTGCAGGGGGAGGCCTCAGCACAGAGGTATCACGACGATCCCCGGGAACCCCCAACCCCGTCCCCGTGTCCCCCATTTGTCGGCAGGGGCAGGAAGTCACCTTTCCCAGTGCCTGCCGCAGGATCCTGCTGTTCTTTGGCAAGAACTCCTACTTCCAGAACGAAGTCCTCGCGAAGGAGTATGTCGTCAGTGCTGCTGGTAAGACAGCTCGGCATAACGGCCTGCCTGCCTGCCTGCCTCCCTGCCGGCCTGCAGGCCTGCCTGGAAGCGACGGGTGGCCCGGTGGAACCGGGTTCACCGTGCAGCACCGTCTCACGTGCCGGTTGCCCTGCAGGCTACAGAGCGTCGCACTCCACTCCCATCCAGTGGTTGCAGCACTACGAACAGGAGGCCTACCGCCACCAGACCCACGACGACGGCCTTAAATTCTTCAACTGATTCTGTGCCACCACCTTGCCGGCTCAGGCAGGATCGCTGAGGTGGGGCCCTGTGACAGACTGGGTCAGTGAGCTCGCTGGGTCCCCCAGCTGCTCCGGGTGGGGATGTGAGTCCCGCTCTCTCTTTCCTGCCAGCTCATCATGGATGACCTGTGGCCCAATGTCCTCAAGTACTACGAGAGGAAGAAGGCGCCGGGAGAGGGAAGCCACAGGAGGACAGGTGAGGAGCCGAGGGTGTGGGCGTGGAAAGGGGGGATCTCGGGGGACTTTGGCTGACACACTGAGGCTGCGGGTGGCCCTGACGGGGAGTGACCCCAGGTCAAGTTGGCATCATCCCCCTGAACCCGGGAGGCTGGGGAAGGGCCGTGCCAAAGGGCTCGTGCCTGGGGAAGCTCAAGACATTGGGAAAGGGCTCTGTCATTGCAATGAGCCGTGCCAGAGAAACAAAGCCATCCGAGCCGCACCGCCTGTGCGAATGGTCCTGGCGGGGCCCTGAACCCCGTCCTCTGGTGCCCGAGTACCGCCAGACGTGTGGGCACGGCCAAGGTGTCCCTGCCGCCCTTGACACCGTGCGTAGGCGAAACTTTGCAACGAGGCGCTAGGCGGGGGTGGAATCACTGCAGCGATCCCCTCAGTCTCCATTGGCGTCCCCTCCGCCGCCCAAAAGGCACACAGAGAACCCTGGCCAGCATGCCGACATTAAGGAGCACGAGTTTGAATTCCGTGGGCGTGTTTGTGGAGGAAACCTAAAGGCAGAACCCCCCGTGCTCGGGGGCGGGGGGGCGCTTCGGGGGCCAGGAGAATCATAGCCATTGGAGCCAGGCCGAGAATCACTCGTGCGTCGGCCCCTTGGCCCAGAGACCATACAGACTTGTGTCATGGCCGCCTGGCTGTCTGTGTCTCTGCGTGTACCTGAGGCCCTGGGTGTTTCTGTCCCTGCCAGGGAGCTTCAAGATGCCGAGATGAATATGAGGCGACGGCACACTTGTCCACAGCCATCGCACACATACAGATGGATGCCAGCGGTCAACACGGCTCTCCTGCAGAGGAGATCACTGAGGACGACGCTGTGGTGCTGACACGTCAGACACATGATGGGGCTCCAGGAGCCATGTAACTTTCATTAAAAGTTAGAAACACAAGATCCTGTGTGTGTTTGTGTTTGTGTGTATGCATCTCACTAATCAATCAATCAATCAATCAATCAATAAACAAACGAACGAGAATTTGAGTAAATAAAAATAACCAAGATGAGCTGGGCGTCTGAGTCCGTCTGCCTCTGAAGGAGACCCCAATTCTTTCCTTTCGGGACCCAGTGCCTGTAGTGTTGCAACAGGGTGCACTACTTGTTTGGTGGCGGCCCGAGGCGTCCCATATGGTTCCAGTCAAGGAGGGGCAGGGAGCATAGAGGCCTCAGGGACTCAGCAGACCTCGCAGAGCGCACGAGGTCTGGCCCCCGATCCCCCTGAAGGTCCGCACACTCCACACCACCCTGGCTGTGTGGCTGAGGGTGGTGAGTGGCAGGAGAGCCTGTGGTGGATGGGGGACTGTGTCCGTGGGAGCCAGATCCTACCTGGCTCACTTAGGACTGCCTGCCCCATCGTGCAGGTCCAGGAGGGATACACAACCGCACAGCGTGGCGCAGGGGCCGGGGCACCGCCCAGTGAATGCGGGGCCCTCCCCCAGGCCTAGTAAGGAAGGGCTCCTGCATGGCCTGCCGCCTGCCTCCGGCCAGACTTCCTCGATTGATTGACTGACTGATTCATTGATTGATTGATTGATTTTTCCATTCATTCATTCATTCATTCATTCATTCATTTTTTGGTAGATGAGTGCTTCTATTTCCAACAACAGAGAAAGAGCAGGTAACCTGAACAGCCACCCTCTATAAAACATAAAAAAATGCAAGGCAGAATCAACCCAAACCCTTGAAATACATAGCTGAGACCACAAGGTACTGCATATGGTCGGGATGATTTTCAAAGTACAGACTTGTAAACGCAGTGCAGAAAGTTTCTGTACACCCTTCATCCGTCTCCCTCAGAGGTGAACATCTCCTGACCACGCTCCAATGATAAAAACGAAGAGACCCACATGTGTACACTAGGACTAAACTACAGACGGCACTCAGATTCCGCCAGGTTTTCCAAGGAAGGTGCTTCTTCCGCTGGACACCTGTGTGTGATAGCACATTACACTTAGTTGTCACATGGCTTTCGTTTCCGTGACACTTCTTTTGTCTTTCCTAATTGTTGAAGATGTTGACAATTTTGAAGAATACTAGCAACCGATAAGTGTAGACTGTCTCTCAGTTCACTTGTATCTGATGCTTTCTCGTGTGTAGATAGGAGTTGTGCTCTCTTTTTGGGCAAAAACGCCAGGGATGGGAAATTGATCACGTCATACCCTGCTCTGTGCCTCCCAGGCAGACAGCGTGGTCAGCTCTCAAGGCTCTGGACTGAGAAGTCTCCTGATTCTTCCTCCAACGTTCCTCCAACAACGGCACTCATGCCTGTCCCTCCCGCTGAATAGATTTTTTTACAAAATCTCTTCCTTTTCTCCAACAACAACACATTTTCACCAATGCCCTAAGTTTCAGTGCGCTATTTATCTTTCGGCCCAGACGGAAGGATGTTATTCAATATGGATAATAGGGGTCATGATCTGAGCCTTGCTCCGGCTCCTCTCGTGGTGGCTGCTGTTCCTTTGCTCCTGGTGTGCACCGTCAAGGGAACTTTCCACGGCAAGGACTCTGTCCAATGCTGTCTGTGATGCATCTTGTAAGGTCGAGGCGAGAAAAGCCCTCAAGATGTTTCAGACTTCCCCAGGTTTTGTGGTCATCATGGGATTCACTGTCTTGCAAGTGAACACTCCCCTGGATGAATTCTAGTCACCATCATCTGCCTGTTGTCCTCTCCAAGTAAGCCAGAGCTCCCGTCTTTTCCTCGGGCTTTAGGACGCGCGCGTGGTTGCCCTGCAACCTCAAATCCCTCACGAGTTAGTGACAAATTGTGAATTCAAAGGCTTTGTTTTCGGCTCTCCTTCTTAACTGCAAAGTGGGAGTGACACTCTTTCTGGCTCTTCACATCCTCAAGAGACCTCCTGGATGTAAAGGCTCCGGTGCCGGCAGGTGGTGCCCCAGGACGCAGTGGGCGGCACGCTCTCGGGGATCTCCTGGGCATCGTCTGGCAGATGTCGGCCAGGAAAATGGCCAGAGACACGGACGGGGGCTGGAGGACACCGACCCGACCTCCGCCGAGGCGGCTGCTCGGTCTCCTGGACTCCCTGGCTCAGGGCTAGTCGTGGGAGGGCGGGACCGCCCAGAGCCCCTCCCACCGCCTTGCCCCTGATTGGCAGGGCCTTCCTTGGGGCCAAGGTCCGGCACGTAACTCCACTCCCGGGGGTGGAGCTCCCGGTGAGTCAGGGCACAGGTGCCTGGCAGCAGGCGGCAGGCCAGGAGCCGCTCTGCGCCTGCGCCGCCTTCTCGCCCGCGCCTCCCGGCGGCGGCCCTAGGGGGCGTATTTCCGCCAGCCACGAGCCGGGCCACTGCGGGGACTCGCGGACTCGGACCTCCAGCGCCTTCCCTCACAGCGGCCCAGCTCCCTACAGGCCCGTGGCGGGGGGGGCGGGGGGGCGTTGGGAACCGGGCCGGGGCCCCATGGAGAGCGAGACGGGGTCCCGGGAAGCCGGGCTTGCCCCGGCATCCTGGCCCTGCTTCGTGCTGCAATGGAGACTTCAGGCAGCCGGGGCCCGCGGGGACGTAGGCACCCCGAGGGATGAGGGGACGCTGCAGTCCCTAGGCGTTGGGACCGTGCAGGAGCGTGTGCATGAAGCCAGCGCCGGGAGGGAGACCGAGCAGGCCCCGCTGCTTGTGGAGTTGGTGCTGGCGGTGGAAGACGCCATGGTGCTGGTCGAGGTCGTAGACGGGGCGGCGGCTGACAACCGTGAGGAGGCAGAGGAAGAGGGGCAGAGGGAGGGGGAGTCTCAGGCGGTGGGAGAGGAGGAGGAGTGTGAGCATGAGGAGGACTCGGGGGAGGAATCTGAGCAGGGCACGCAGTTTGAAGCGGACGACCAGGAGGCCGATGAGATGAAGACTGACCCCGAGGAATCTGATGAGGAGACCGGGACTGACGACGACGAGGAGACTGAAGACGACAGGCCTGAGGTGGACGATGACTCCGAGCAGGACGACGCCGAGGATGTGGCGATGGCTCACGAGGAAGAGGGGGAGGCTGAGGAGGAGGCCGTCATGTCTGAGACGGAGTACATGCTGGAGGAGGAGGCGAATCTTCAGGAAGAGGCACATAAGCCGGAGGAGGCCATGGAGGAGGGCCAGGGAGAGGAAGGCGCCAGGGAGCTGCAAGAGCAGCAGCAAGGGTCAGAGCATCCAGAGGCAGGGCCGAGTCCGTTGGAGTGCCCGCTGGAGGCTCTCGAGGCGCTGCGGGCAGACATGGAGCCCACCAATGGAAGAGGCAGGCGCTCCTTTGCTCCGTTCCAGCTCAGGCTGGGTCAGAGAAGGCACCATCGCCTGCAACAGCGAAGCGCCCACATGCAGGGCATCCGTGGCTTCTGGGCCAAGGCTGTATCCTTGCTGCTGTGGGGCAAGGACCCCAAGGTGACGGGGGTGGGGGGGACGTGGGGGGCTGGGGGTGGGGGGGCCGGAGCCAAGCGGGCCGTGAGGAGGGCAGGGGCGCTGTGGGGTATGGGCATCCCTCGGACAGCATTGGTGAACGCTCCCCGCCCGTCCCGGGGTGGGAGTGGCGACGACGCTCATGCCCCGGTGATCGCCACAGCCTTGGGAGCCCGCTTGAGGGTGGGCTCCTCCTGGGCTGGATCGTCCCCAGAGGCAGCGAGTGTCAAGTGCGCGGGACGACATGCGGTCCGGGTCACACGTGGGAGTGGCAGCAGGGTCTCCGCACTGGCCGCGGCTCCCCGCAAAGCCCCTTTTCGCCTCGGCACACTGCTGCAGCCAGGGGGCTGCGTGTGCCCACCTCTGACCTGGTCGCCCAGAGCCAGGGACGTGCGCCGTCCCGGGAGCAGCCCACTGTGCCTTGCCGTGGGGCCACAGGCATGTGCGGTGGACGGGGTGCGGGGAGGGGCGTGTCTCGGGATACACAGCTCCCGTCCCGTGGCAGCGCGCACATGGGCAGCAGCCCGAGGCCCAGCGGGCCGTGCTCGGTGCAGCCTGTGCGGATGGCCCGGGAGCCGGCGGGAGGGCAGGGGCGCCAGGGCCACGCTGCTGTGCGGGCCTGCGGCGTTGTTGTAGCTCTCGCATCTCCAGCCCCGGAAGGCTCCTTGACCTAAAGCAGTTTGGGAACCACCCCCAGCTGTCAGCCGTGATCAGTGAGCAAGATCTGCGCATGCTTCGCTTCATGACGAACCTGAAGGTCAGGCCCAGGGCGCGGAAGAGGGTCCTGGGTCGGGAGGCGAGAGGCTAGGACACGTGATTGGCGAGCTGAGGCTGCCAGGGGGAGGCCTCAGCACAGAGGTGTCACCACGCTCCCCGGGAACCCCCAACCCCGTCTCCGTGTCCCCCATTTGTCGGCAGGTGCAGGAAGTCACCTTTCCCAGTGCCTGCCGCAGGATCCTGCTGTTCTTTGGCAAGAACTCCTACTTCCAGAACGAAGTCCTCGTGAAGGAGTATGTCGTCAGTGCTGCTGGTAAGACAGCTCGGCATGACTGCCTGCCGGCCTGCCTGCCTGCCTGCCTGCCTGCCGGCCTGCAGGCCTGCCTGGAAGCGGCGGGTGGCCCGGTGGAACCGGGTTCACGGTGCAGCACCGTCTCACGTGCCGGTTGCCCTGCAGGCTACAGAGCGTCGCACTCCACTCCCATCCAGTGGTCGCAGCACTACGAACGGGAGGCCTACCGCCGCCAGACCCACGACAACGGCCTTAACTTCTTCAACTGGTTCTGTGGCCACCACCTTGCCGGGTCAGGCAGGATCGCTGAGGTGGGGCCCTGTGACAGACTGGGTCAGTGAGCTCGCTGGGTCCCCCAGCTGCTCCGGGTGGGGATGTGAGTCCCGCTCTCTCTTTCCTGCCAGCTCATCATGGATGACCTGTGGCCCAATGTCCTCAAGTACTACGAGAGGAAGAAGGCGCCGGGAGAGGGAAGCCACAGGAGGACAGGTGAGGAGCCGAGGGTGTGGGCGTGGAAAGGGGGGATCTCGGGGGACTTTGGCTGACACACTGAGGCTGCGGGTGGCCCTGACGGGGAGTGACCCCAGGTCAAGTTGGCATCATCCCCCTGAACCCGGGAGGCTGGGGAAGGGCCGTGCCAAAGGGCTCGTGCCTGGGGAAGCTCAAGACATTGGGAAAGGGCTCTGTCATTGCAATGAGCCGTGCCAGAGAAACAAAGCCAGCCGAGCCGCACCGCCTGTGCGAATGGTCCTGGCGGGGCCCTGAACCCCGTCCTCCGGTGCCCGAGTACCGCCAGACGTGTGGGCACGGCCAAGGTGTCCCTGCCGCCCTTGACACCGTGCGTAGGCGAAACTTTGCAACGAGGCGCTAGGCGGGGGTGGAATCACTGCAGCGATCCCCTCGGTCTCCATTGGCGTCCCCTCCGCCGCCCAAAAGGCACACAGAGAACCCTGGCCAGCATGCCGACATTAAGGAGCACGAGTTTGAATTCCGTGGGCGCGTGCGTGGAGGAAACCTAAAGGCAGAACCCCCCGTGCTCGGGGCGGGGGCGCTGCGGGGGCCAGGAGAATCATAGCCATTGGAGCCAGGCCGAGAATCACTCGTGCGTCGGCCCCTTGGCCCAGAGACCATACAGACTTGTGTCATGGCCGCCTGGCTGTCTGTGTCTCTGCGTGTACCTGAGGCCCTGGGTGTTTCTGTCCCTGCCAGGGAGCTTCAAGATGCCGAGATGAATATGAGGCGACGGCACACTTGTCCACAGCCGTCGCACACATACAGATGGATGCCAGCGGTCAACACGGCTCTCCTGCAGAGGAGATCACTGAGGACGACGCTGTGGTGCTGACACGTCAGACACATGATGGGGCTCCAGGAGCCATGTAACTTTCATTAAAAGTTAGAAACACAAGATCCTGTGTGTGTTTGTGTTTGTGTGTATGCATCTCACTAATCAATCAATCAATCAATCAATCAATAAACAAACGAACGAGAATTTGAGTAAATAAAAATAACCAAGATGAGCTGGGCGTCTGAGTCCGTCTGCCTCTGAAGGAGACCCCAATTCTTTCCTTTCGGGACCCAGTGCCTGTACTGTTGCAACGGGGTGCACTACTTGTTTGGTGGCGGCCCGAGGCGTCCCATATGGTTCCAGTCAAGGAGGGGCAGGGAGCATAGAGGCCTCAGGGACTCAGCAGACCTCGCAGAGCGCACGAGGTCTGGCCCCCGATCCCCCTGAAGGTCCGCACACTCCACACCACCCTGGCTGTGTGGCTGAGGGTGGTGAGTGGCAGGAGAGCCTGTGGTGGATGGGGGACTGTGTCCGTGGGAGCCAGATCCTACCTGGCTCACTTAGGACTGCCTGCCCCATCGTGCAGGTCCAGGAGGGATACACAACCGCACAGCGTGGCGCAGGGGCCGGGGCACCGCCCAGTGAATGCGGGGCCCTCCCCCAGGCCTAGTAAGGAAGGGCTCCTGCATGGCCTGCCGCCTGCCTCCGGCCAGACTTCCTCGATTGATTGACTGACTGATTCATTGATTGATTGATTGATTCATTTTGCCATTCATTCATTCATTCATTCATTCATTCATTTATTGGTAGATGAGTGCTTCTATTTCCAACAACAGAGAAAGAGCAGGTAACCTGAACAGCCACCTTCTATAAAACATAAAAAAATGCAAGGCAGAATCAACCCAAACCCTTGAAATACATAGCTGAGACCACAAGGTACTGCATATGGTCGGGATGATTTTCAAAGTACAGACTTGTAAACGCAGTGCAGAAAGTTTCTGTACACACTTCATCCGTCTCCCTCAGAGGTGAACATCTCCTGACCACGCTCCAATGATAAAAACGAAGAGACCCACATGTGTACACTAGGACTAAACTACAGACGGCACTCAGATTCCGCCAGGTTTTCCAAGGAAGGTGCTTCTTCCGCTGGACACCTGTGTCTGATAGCACATTACACTTAGTTGTCACATGGCTTTCGTTTCCGTGACACTTCTTTTGTCTTTCCTAATTGTTGAAGATGTTGACAATTTTGAAGAATACTAGCAACCGATAAGTGTAGACTGTCTCTCAGTTCACTTGTATCTGATGCTTTCTCGTGTGTAGATAGGAGTTGTGCTCTCTTTTTGGGCAAAAACGCCAGGGATGGGAAATTGATCACGTCATACCCTGCTCTGTGCCTCCCAGGCAGACAGCGTGGTCAGCTCTCAAGGCTCTGGACTGAGAAGTCTCCTGATTCTTCCTCCAACGTTCCTCCAACAACGGCACTCATGCCTGTCCCTCCCGCTGAATAGATTTTTTTACAAAATCTCTTCCTTTTCTCCAACAACAACACATTTTCACCAATGCCCTAAGTTTCAGTGCGCTATTTATCTTTCGGCCCAGACGGAAGGATGTTATTCAATATGGATAATAGGGGTCATGATCTGAGCCTTGCTCCGGCTCCTCTCGTGGTGGCTGCTGTTCCTTTGCTCCTGGTGTGCACCGTCAAGGGAACTTTCCACGGCAAGGACTCTGTCCAATGCTGTCTGTGATGCATCTTGTAAGGTCGAGGCGAGAAAAGCCCTCAAGATGTTTCAGACTTCCCCAGGTTTTGTGGTCATCATGGGATTCACTGTCTTGCAAGTGAACACTCCCCTGGATGAATTCTAGTCACCATCATCTGCCTGTTGTCCTCTCCAAGTAAGCCAGAGCTCCCGTCTTTTCCTCGGGCTTTAGGACGCGCGCGTGGTTGCCCTGCAACCTCAAATCCCTCACGAGTTAGTGACAAATTGTGAATTCAAAGGCTTTGTTTTCGGCTCTCCTTCTTAACTGCAAAGTGGGAGTGACACTCTTTCTGGCTCTTCACATCCTCAAGAGACCTCCTGGATGTAAAGGCTCCGGTGCCGGCAGGTGGTGCCCCAGGACGCAGTGGGCGGCACGCTCTCGGGGATCTCCTGGGCATCGTCTGGCAGATGTCGGCCAGGAAAATGGCCAGAGACACGGACGGGGGCTGGAGGACACCGACCCGACCTCCGCCGAGGCGGCTGCTCGGTCTCCTGGACTCCCTGGCTCAGGGCTAGTCGTGGGAGGGCGGGACCGCCCAGAGCCCCTCCCACCGCCTTGCCCCTGATTGGCAGGGCCTTCCTTGGGGCCAAGGTCCGGCACGTAACTCCACTCCCGGGGGTGGAGCTCCCGGTGAGTCAGGGCACAGGTGCCTGGCAGCAGGCGGCAGGCCAGGAGCCGCTCTGCGCCTGCGCCGCCTTCTCGCCCGCGCCTCCCGGCGGCGGCCCTAGGGGGCGTATTTCCGCCAGCCACGAGCCGGGCCACTGCGGGGACTCGCGGACTCGGACCTCCAGCGCCTTCCCTCACAGCGGCCCAGCTCCCTACAGGCCCGTGGCGGGGGGGGCGGGGGGGGCGTTGGGAACCGGGCCGGGGCCCCATGGAGAGCGAGACGGGGTCCCGGGAAGCCGGGCTTGCCCCGGCATCCTGGCCCTGCTTCGTGCTGCAATGGAGACTTCAGGCAGCCGGGGCCCGCGGGGACGTAGGCACCCCGAGGGATGAGGGGACGCTGCAGTCCCTAGGCGTTGGGACCGTGCAGGAGCGTGTGCATGAAGCCAGCGCCGGGAGGGAGACCGAGCAGGCCCCGCTGCTTGTGGAGTTGGTGCTGGCGGTGGAAGACGCCATGGTGCTGGTCGAGGTCGTAGACGGGGCGGCGGCTGACAACCGTGAGGAGGCAGAGGAAGAGGGGCAGAGGGAGGGGGAGTCTCAGGCGGTGGGAGAGGAGGAGGAGTGTGAGCATGAGGAGGACTCGGGGGAGGAATCTGAGCAGGGCACGCAGTTTGAAGCGGACGACCAGGAGGCCGATGAGATGAAGACTGACCCCGAGGAATCTGATGAGGAGACCGGGACTGACGACGACGAGGAGACTGAAGACGACAGGCCTGAGGTGGACGATGACTCCGAGCAGGACGACGCCGAGGATGTGGCGATGGCTCACGAGGAAGAGGGGGAGGCTGAGGAGGAGGCCGTCATGTCTGAGACGGAGTACATGCTGGAGGAGGAGGCGAATCTTCAGGAAGAGGCACATAAGCCGGAGGAGGCCATGGAGGAGGGCCAGGGAGAGGAAGGCGCCAGGGAGCTGCAAGAGCAGCAGCAAGGGTCAGAGCATCCAGAGGCAGGGCCGAGTCCGTTGGAGTGCCCGCTGGAGGCTCTCGAGGCGCTGCGGGCAGACATGGAGCCCACCAATGGAAGAGGCAGGCGCTCCTTTGCTCCGTTCCAGCTCAGGCTGGGTCAGAGAAGGCACCATCGCCTGCAACAGCGAAGCGCCCACATGCAGGGCATCCGTGGCTTCTGGGCCAAGGCTGTATCCTTGCTGCTGTGGGGCAAGGACACCAAGGTGACGCGGGTGGGGGGGACGTGGGGGGCTGGGGGTGGGGGGGCCGGAGCCAAGCGGGCCGTGAGGAGGGCAGGGGCGCTGTGGGGTATGGGCATCCCTCGGACAGCATTGGTGAACGCTCCCCGCCCGTCCCGGGGTGGGAGTGGCGACGACGCTCATGCCCCGGTGATCGCCACAGCCTTGGGAGCCCGCTTGAGGGTGGGCTCCTCCTGGGCTGGATCGTCCCCAGAGGCAGCGAGTGTCAAGTGCGCGGGACGACATGCGGTCCGGGTCACACGTGGGAGTGGCAGCAGGGTCTCCGCACTGGCCGCGGCTCCCCGCAAAGCCCCTTTTCGCCTCGGCACACTGCTGCAGCCAGGGGGCTGCGTGTGCCCACCTCTGACCTGGTCGCCCAGAGCCAGGGACGTGCGCCGTCCCGGGAGCAGCCCACTGTGCCTTGCCGTGGGGCCACAGGCATGTGCGGTGGACGGGGTGCGGGGAGGGGCGTGTCTCGGGATACACAGCTCCCGTCCCGTGGCAGCGCGCACATGGGCAGCAGCCCGAGGCCCAGCGGGCCGTGCTCGGTGCAGCCTGTGCGGATGGCCCGGGAGCCGGCGGGAGGGCAGGGGCGCCAGGGCCACGCTGCTGTGCGGGCCTGCGGCGTTGTTGTAGCTCTCGCATCTCCAGCCCCGGAAGGCTCCTTGACCTAAAGCAGTTTGGGAACCACCCCCAGCTGTCAGCCGTGATCAGTGAGCAAGATCTGCGCATGCTTCGCTTCATGACGAACCTGAAGGTCAGGCCCAGGGCGCGGAAGAGGGTCCTGGGTCGGGAGGCGAGAGGCTAGGACACGTGATTGGCGAGCTGAGGCTGCCAGGGGGAGGCCTCAGCACAGAGGTGTCACCACGCTCCCCGGGAACCCCCAACCCCGTCTCCGTGTCCCCCATTTGTCGGCAGGTGCAGGAAGTCACCTTTCCCAGTGCCTGCCGCAGGATCCTGCTGTTCTTTGGCAAGAACTCCTACTTCCAGAACGAAGTCCTCGTGAAGGAGTATGTCGTCAGTGCTGCTGGTAAGACAGCTCGGCATGACTGCCTGCCGGCCTGCCTGCCTGCCTGCCTGCCTGCCGGCCTGCAGGCCTGCCTGGAAGCGGCGGGTGGACGGTGGAACCGGGTTCACCGTGCAGCACCGTCTCACGTGCCGGTTGCCCTGCAGGCTACAGAGCGTCGCACTCCACTCCCATCCAGTGGTCGCAGCACTACGAACGGGAGGCCTACCGCCGCCAGACCCACGACAACGGCCTTAACTTCTTCAACTGGTTCTGTGGCCACCACCTTGCCGGGTCAGGCAGGATCGCTGAGGTGGGGCCCTGTGACAGACTGGGTCAGTGAGCTCGCTGGGTCCCCCAGCTGCTCCGGGTGGGGATGTGAGTCCCGCTCTCTCTTTCCTGCCAGCTCATCATGGATGACCTGTGGCCCAATGTCCTCAAGTACTACGAGAGGAAGAAGGCGCCGGGAGAGGGAAGCCACAGGAGGACAGGTGAGGAGCCGAGGGTGTGGGCGTGGAAAGGGGGGATCTCGGGGGACTTTGGCTGACACACTGAGGCTGCGGGTGGCCCTGACGGGGAGTGACCCCAGGTCAAGTTGGCATCATCCCCCTGAACCCGGGAGGCTGGGGAAGGGCCGTGCCAAAGGGCTCGTGCCTGGGGAAGCTCAAGACATTGGGAAAGGGCTCTGTCATTGCAATGAGCCGTGCCAGAGAAACAAAGCCAGCCGAGCCGCACCGCCTGTGCGAATGGTCCTGGCGGGGCCCTGAACCCCGTCCTCCGGTGCCCGAGTACCGCCAGACGTGTGGGCACGGCCAAGGTGTCCCTGCCGCCCTTGACACCGTGCGTAGGCGAAACTTTGCAACGAGGCGCTAGGCGGGGGTGGAATCACTGCAGCGATCCCCTCGGTCTCCATTGGCGTCCCCTCCGCCGCCCAAAAGGCACACAGAGAACCCTGGCCAGCATGCCGACATTAAGGAGCACGAGTTTGAATTCCGTGGGCGCGTGCGTGGAGGAAACCTAAAGGCAGAACCCCCCGTGCTCGGGGCGGGGGCGCTGCGGGGGCCAGGAGAATCATAGCCATTGGAGCCAGGCCGAGAATCACTCGTGCGTCGGCCCCTTGGCCCAGAGACCATACAGACTTGTGTCATGGCCGCCTGGCTGTCTGTGTCTCTGCGTGTACCTGAGGCCCTGGGTGTTTCTGTCCCTGCCAAGGAGCCTCAAGATGCCGAGATGAATATGAGGCGACGGCACACTTGTCCACAGCCGTCGCACACATACAGATGGATGCCAGCGGTCAACACGGCTCTCCTGCAGAGGAGATCACTGAGGACGACGCTGTGGTGCTGACACGACAGACACATGATGGGGCTCCAGGAGCCATGTAACTTTCATTAAAAGTTAGAAACACAAGATCCTGTGTGTGTTTGTGTTTGTGTGTATGCATCTCACTAATCAATCAATCAATCAATCAATAAACAAACGAACGAGAATTTGGGTAAATAAAAATAACCAAGATGAGCTGGGCGTCTGAGTCCGTCTGCCTCTGAAGGAGACCCCAATTCTTTCCTTTCGGGACCCAGTGCCTGTAGTGTTGCAACAGGGTGCACTACTTGTTTGGTGGCGGCCCGAGGCGTCCCATATGGTTCCAGTCAAGGAGGGGCAGGGAGCATAGAGGCCTCAGGGACTCAGCAGACCTCGCAGAGCGCACGAGGTCTGGCCCCCGATCCCCCTGAAGGTCCGCACACTCCACACCACCCTGGCTGTGTGGCTGAGGGTGGTGAGTGGCAGGAGAGCCTGTGGTGGATGGGGGACTGTGTCCGTGGGAGCCAGATCCTACCTGGCTCACTTAGGACTGCCTGACCCATCGTGCAGATCCAGGAGGGATACACAACCGCACAGCGTGGCGCAGGGGCCGGGGCACCGCCCAGTGAATGCGGGGCCCTCCCCCAGGCCTAGTAAGGAAGGGCTCCTGCATGGCCTGCCGCCTGCCTCCGGCCAGACTTCCTCGATTGATTGACTGACTGATTCATTGATTGATTGATTGATTTTTCCATTCATTCATTCATTCATTCATTCATTCATTTTTTGGTAGATGAGTGCTTTTATTTCCAACAACAGAGAAAGAGCAGGTAACCTGAACAGCCACCCTCTATAAAACATAAAAAAATGCAAGGCAGAATCAACCCAAACCCTTGAAATACATAGCTGAGACCACAAGGTACTGCATATGGTCGGGATGATTTTCAAAGTACAGACTTGTAAACGCAGTGCAGAAAGTTTCTGTACACCCTTCATCCGTCTCCCTCAGAGGTGAACATCTCCTGACCACGCTCCAATGATAAAAACGAAGAGACCCCCATGTGTACACTAGGACTAAACTACAGACGGCACTCAGATTCCGCCAGGTTTTCCAAGGAAGGTGCTTCTTCCGCTGGACACCTGTGTGTGATAGCACATTACACTTAGTTGTCACATGGCTTTCGTTTCCGTGACACTTCTTTTGTCTTTCCTAATTGTTGAAGATGTTGACAATTTTGAAGAATACTAGCAACCGATAAGTGTAGACTGTCTCTCAGTTCACTTGTATCTGATGCTTTCTCGTGTGTAGATAGGAGTTGTGCTCTCTTTTTGGGCAAAAACGCCAGGGATGGGAAATTGATCACGTCATACCCTGCTCTGTGCCTCCCAGGCAGACAGCGTGGTCAGCTCTCAAGGCTCTGGACTGAGAAGTCTCCTGATTCTTCCTCCAACGTTCCTCCAACAACGGCACTCATGCCTGTCCCTCCCGCTGAATAGATTTTTTTACAAAATCTCTTCCTTTTCTCCAACAACAACACATTTTCACCAATGCCCTAAGTTTCAGTGCGCTATTTATCTTTCGGCCCAGACGGAAGGATGTTATTCAATATGGATAATAGGGGTCATGATCTGAGCCTTGCTCCGGCTCCTCTCGTGGTGGCTGCTGTTCCTTTGCTCCTGGTGTGCACCGTCAAGGGAACTTTCCACGGCAAGGACTCTGTCCAATGCTGTCTGTGATGCATCTTGTAAGGTCGAGGCGAGAAAAGCCCTCAAGATGTTTCAGACTTCCCCAGGTTTTGTGGTCATCATGGGATTCACTGTCTTGCAAGTGAACACTCCCCTGGATGAATTCTAGTCACCATCATCTGCCTGTTGTCCTCTCCAAGTAAGCCAGAGCTCCCGTCTTTTCCTCGGGCTTTAGGACGCGCGCGTGGTTGCCCTGCAACCTCAAATCCCTCACGAGTTAGTGACAAATTGTGAATTCAAAGGCTTTGTTTTCGGCTCTCCTTCTTAACTGCAAAGTGGGAGTGACACTCTTTCTGGCTCTTCACATCCTCAAGAGACCTCCTGGATGTAAAGGCTCCGGTGCCGGCAGGTGGTGCCCCAGGACGCAGTGGGCGGCACGCTCTCGGGGATCTCCTGGGCATCGTCTGGCAGATGTCGGCCAGGAAAATGGCCAGAGACACGGACGGGGGCTGGAGGACACCGACCCGACCTCCGCCGAGGCGGCTGCTCGGTCTCCTGGACTCCCTGGCTCAGGGCTAGTCGTGGGAGGGCGGGACCGCCCAGAGCCCCTCCCACCGCCTTGCCCCTGATTGGCAGGGCCTTCCTTGGGGCCAAGGTCCGGCACGTAACTCCACTCCCGGGGGTGGAGCTCCCGGTGAGTCAGGGCACAGGTGCCTGGCAGCAGGCGGCAGGCCAGGAGCCGCTCTGCGCCTGCGCCGCCTTCTCGCCCGCGCCTCCCGGCGGCGGCCCTAGGGGGCGTATTTCCGCCAGCCACGAGCCGGGCCACTGCGGGGACTCGCGGACTCGGACCTCCAGCGCCTTCCCTCACAGCGGCCCAGCTCCCTACAGGCCCGTGGCGGGGGGGGCGGGGGGGCGTTGGGAACCGGGCCGGGGCCCCATGGAGAGCGAGACGGGGTCCCGGGAAGCCGGGCTTGCCCCGGCATCCTGGCCCTGCTTCGTGCTGCAATGGAGACTTCAGGCAGCCGGGGCCCGCGGGGACGTAGGCACCCCGAGGGATGAGGGGACGCTGCAGTCCCTAGGCGTTGGGACCGTGCAGGAGCGTGTGCATGAAGCCAGCGCCGGGAGGGAGACCGAGCAGGCCCCGCTGCTTGTGGAGTTGGTGCTGGCGGTGGAAGACGCCATGGTGCTGGTCGAGGTCGTAGACGGGGCGGCGGCTGACAACCGTGAGGAGGCAGAGGAAGAGGGGCAGAGGGAGGGGGAGTCTCAGGCGGTGGGAGAGGAGGAGGAGTGTGAGCATGAGGAGGACTCGGGGGAGGAATCTGAGCAGGGCACGCAGTTTGAAGCGGACGACCAGGAGGCCGATGAGATGAAGACTGACCCCGAGGAATCTGATGAGGAGACCGGGACTGACGACGACGAGGAGACTGAAGACGACAGGCCTGAGGTGGACGATGACTCCGAGCAGGACGACGCCGAGGATGTGGCGATGGCTCACGAGGAAGAGGGGGAGGCTGAGGAGGAGGCCGTCATGTCTGAGACGGAGTACATGCTGGAGGAGGAGGCGAATCTTCAGGAAGAGGCACATAAGCCGGAGGAGGCCATGGAGGAGGGCCAGGGAGAGGAAGGCGCCAGGGAGCTGCAAGAGCAGCAGCAAGGGTCAGAGCATCCAGAGGCAGGGCCGAGTCCGTTGGAGTGCCCGCTGGAGGCTCTCGAGGCGCTGCGGGCAGACATGGAGCCCACCAATGGAAGAGGCAGGCGCTCCTTTGCTCCGTTCCAGCTCAGGCTGGGTCAGAGAAGGCACCATCGCCTGCAACAGCGAAGCGCCCACATGCAGGGCATCCGTGGCTTCTGGGCCAAGGCTGTATCCTTGCTGCTGTGGGGCAAGGACCCCAAGGTGACGCGGGTGGGGGGGACGTGGGGGGCTGGGGGTGGGGGGGCCGGAGCCAAGCGGGCCGTGAGGAGGGCAGGGGCGCTGTGGGGTATGGGCATCCCTCGGACAGCATTGGTGAACGCTCCCCGCCCGTCCCGGGGTGGGAGTGGCGACGACGCTCATGCCCCGGTGATCGCCACAGCCTTGGGAGCCCGCTTGAGGGTGGGCTCCTCCTGGGCTGGATCGTCCCCAGAGGCAGCGAGTGTCAAGTGCGCGGGACGACATGCGGTCCGGGTCACACGTGGGAGTGGCAGCAGGGTCTCCGCACTGGCCGCGGCTCCCCGCAAAGCCCCTTTTCGCCTCGGCACACTGCTGCAGCCAGGGGGCTGCGTGTGCCCACCTCTGACCTGGTCGCCCAGAGCCAGGGACGTGCGCCGTCCCGGGAGCAGCCCACTGTGCCTTGCCGTGGGGCCACAGGCATGTGCGGTGGACGGGGTGCGGGGAGGGGCGTGTCTCGGGATACACAGCTCCCGTCCCGTGGCAGCGCGCACATGGGCAGCAGCCCGAGGCCCAGCGGGCCGTGCTCGGTGCAGCCTGTGCGGATGGCCCGGGAGCCGGCGGGAGGGCAGGGGCGCCAGGGCCACGCTGCTGTGCGGGCCTGCGGCGTTGTTGTAGCTCTCGCATCTCCAGCCCCGGAAGGCTCCTTGACCTAAAGCAGTTTGGGAACCACCCCCAGCTGTCAGCCGTGATCAGTGAGCAAGATCTGCGCATGCTTCGCTTCATGACGAACCTGAAGGTCAGGCCCAGGGCGCGGAAGAGGGTCCTGGGTCGGGAGGCGAGAGGCTAGGACACGTGATTGGCGAGCTGAGGCTGCCAGGGGGAGGCCTCAGCACAGAGGTGTCACCACGCTCCCCGGGAACCCCCAACCCCGTCTCCGTGTCCCCCATTTGTCGGCAGGTGCAGGAAGTCACCTTTCCCAGTGCCTGCCGCAGGATCCTGCTGTTCTTTGGCAAGAACTCCTACTTCCAGAACGAAGTCCTCGTGAAGGAGTATGTCGTCAGTGCTGCTGGTAAGACAGCTCGGCATGACTGCCTGCCGGCCTGCCTGCCTGCCTGCCTGCCGGCCTGCAGGCCTGCCTGGAAGCGGCGGGTGGACGGTGGAACCGGGTTCACCGTGCAGCACCGTCTCACGTGCCGGTTGCCCTGCAGGCTACAGAGCGTCGCACTCCACTCCCATCCAGTGGTCGCAGCACTACGAACGGGAGGCCTACCGCCGCCAGACCCACGACAACGGCCTTAACTTCTTCAACTGGTTCTGTGGCCACCACCTTGCCGGGTCAGGCAGGATCGCTGAGGTGGGGCCCTGTGACAGACTGGGTCAGTGAGCTCGCTGGGTCCCCCAGCTGCTCCGGGTGGGGATGTGAGTCCCGCTCTCTCTTTCCTGCCAGCTCATCATGGATGACCTGTGGCCCAATGTCCTCAAGTACTACGAGAGGAAGAAGGCGCCGGGAGAGGGAAGCCACAGGAGGACAGGTGAGGAGCCGAGGGTGTGGGCGTGGAAAGGGGGGATCTCGGGGGACTTTGGCTGACACACTGAGGCTGCGGGTGGCCCTGACGGGGAGTGACCCCAGGTCAAGTTGGCATCATCCCCCTGAACCCGGGAGGCTGGGGAAGGGCCGTGCCAAAGGGCTCGTGCCTGGGGAAGCTCAAGACATTGGGAAAGGGCTCTGTCATTGCAATGAGCCGTGCCAGAGAAACAAAGCCAGCCGAGCCGCACCGCCTGTGCGAATGGTCCTGGCGGGGCCCTGAACCCCGTCCTCCGGTGCCCGAGTACCGCCAGACGTGTGGGCACGGCCAAGGTGTCCCTGCCGCCCTTGACACCGTGCGTAGGCGAAACTTTGCAACGAGGCGCTAGGCGGGGGTGGAATCACTGCAGCGATCCCCTCGGTCTCCATTGGCGTCCCCTCCGCCGCCCAAAAGGCACACAGAGAACCCTGGCCAGCATGCCGACATTAAGGAGCACGAGTTTGAATTCCGTGGGCGCGTGCGTGGAGGAAACCTAAAGGCAGAACCCCCCGTGCTCGGGGCGGGGGCGCTGCGGGGGCCAGGAGAATCATAGCCATTGGAGCCAGGCCGAGAATCACTCGTGCGTCGGCCCCTTGGCCCAGAGACCATACAGACTTGTGTCATGGCCGCCTGGCTGTCTGTGTCTCTGCGTGTACCTGAGGCCCTGGGTGTTTCTGTCCCTGCCAAGGAGCCTCAAGATGCCGAGATGAATATGAGGCGACGGCACACTTGTCCACAGCCGTCGCACACATACAGATGGATGCCAGCGGTCAACACGGCTCTCCTGCAGAGGAGATCACTGAGGACGACGCTGTGGTGCTGACACGACAGACACATGATGGGGCTCCAGGAGCCATGTAACTTTCATTAAAAGTTAGAAACACAAGATCCTGTGTGTGTTTGTGTTTGTGTGTATGCATCTCACTAATCAATCAATCAATCAATCAATAAACAAACGAACGAGAATTTGGGTAAATAAAAATAACCAAGATGAGCTGGGCGTCTGAGTCCGTCTGCCTCTGAAGGAGACCCCAATTCTTTCCTTTCGGGACCCAGTGCCTGTAGTGTTGCAACAGGGTGCACTACTTGTTTGGTGGCGGCCCGAGGCGTCCCATATGGTTCCAGTCAAGGAGGGGCAGGGAGCATAGAGGCCTCAGGGACTCAGCAGACCTCGCAGAGCGCACGAGGTCTGGCCCCCGATCCCCCTGAAGGTCCGCACACTCCACACCACCCTGGCTGTGTGGCTGAGGGTGGTGAGTGGCAGGAGAGCCTGTGGTGGATGGGGGACTGTGTCCGTGGGAGCCAGATCCTACCTGGCTCACTTAGGACTGCCTGACCCATCGTGCAGATCCAGGAGGGATACACAACCGCACAGCGTGGCGCAGGGGCCGGGGCACCGCCCAGTGAATGCGGGGCCCTCCCCCAGGCCTAGTAAGGAAGGGCTCCTGCATGGCCTGCCGCCTGCCTCCGGCCAGACTTCCTCGATTGATTGACTGACTGATTCATTGATTGATTGATTGATTTTTCCATTCATTCATTCATTCATTCATTCATTCATTTTTTGGTAGATGAGTGCTTTTATTTCCAACAACAGAGAAAGAGCAGGTAACCTGAACAGCCACCCTCTATAAAACATAAAAAAATGCAAGGCAGAATCAACCCAAACCCTTGAAATACATAGCTGAGACCACAAGGTACTGCATATGGTCGGGATGATTTTCAAAGTACAGACTTGTAAACGCAGTGCAGAAAGTTTCTGTACACCCTTCATCCGTCTCCCTCAGAGGTGAACATCTCCTGACCACGCTCCAATGATAAAAACGAAGAGACCCCCATGTGTACACTAGGACTAAACTACAGACGGCACTCAGATTCCGCCAGGTTTTCCAAGGAAGGTGCTTCTTCCGCTGGACACCTGTGTGTGATAGCACATTACACTTAGTTGTCACATGGCTTTCGTTTCCGTGACACTTCTTTTGTCTTTCCTAATTGTTGAAGATGTTGACAATTTTGAAGAATACTAGCAACCGATAAGTGTAGACTGTCTCTCAGTTCACTTGTATCTGATGCTTTCTCGTGTGTAGATAGGAGTTGTGCTCTCTTTTTGGGCAAAAACGCCAGGGATGGGAAATTGATCACGTCATACCCTGCTCTGTGCCTCCCAGGCAGACAGCGTGGTCAGCTCTCAAGGCTCTGGACTGAGAAGTCTCCTGATTCTTCCTCCAACGTTCCTCCAACAACGGCACTCATGCCTGTCCCTCCCGCTGAATAGATTTTTTTACAAAATCTCTTCCTTTTCTCCAACAACAACACATTTTCACCAATGCCCTAAGTTTCAGTGCGCTATTTATCTTTCGGCCCAGACGGAAGGATGTTATTCAATATGGATAATAGGGGTCATGATCTGAGCCTTGCTCCGGCTCCTCTCGTGGTGGCTGCTGTTCCTTTGCTCCTGGTGTGCACCGTCAAGGGAACTTTCCACGGCAAGGACTCTGTCCAATGCTGTCTGTGATGCATCTTGTAAGGTCGAGGCGAGAAAAGCCCTCAAGATGTTTCAGACTTCCCCAGGTTTTGTGGTCATCATGGGATTCACTGTCTTGCAAGTGAACACTCCCCTGGATGAATTCTAGTCACCATCATCTGCCTGTTGTCCTCTCCAAGTAAGCCAGAGCTCCCGTCTTTTCCTCGGGCTTTAGGACGCGCGCGTGGTTGCCCTGCAACCTCAAATCCCTCACGAGTTAGTGACAAATTGTGAATTCAAAGGCTTTGTTTTCGGCTCTCCTTCTTAACTGCAAAGTGGGAGTGACACTCTTTCTGGCTCTTCACATCCTCAAGAGACCTCCTGGATGTAAAGGCTCCGGTGCCGGCAGGTGGTGCCCCAGGACGCAGTGGGCGGCACGCTCTCGGGGATCTCCTGGGCATCGTCTGGCAGATGTCGGCCAGGAAAATGGCCAGAGACACGGACGGGGGCTGGAGGACACCGACCCGACCTCCGCCGAGGCGGCTGCTCGGTCTCCTGGACTCCCTGGCTCAGGGCTAGTCGTGGGAGGGCGGGACCGCCCAGAGCCCCTCCCACCGCCTTGCCCCTGATTGGCAGGGCCTTCCTTGGGGCCAAGGTCCGGCACGTAACTCCACTCCCGGGGGTGGAGCTCCCGGTGAGTCAGGGCACAGGTGCCTGGCAGCAGGCGGCAGGCCAGGAGCCGCTCTGCGCCTGCGCCGCCTTCTCGCCCGCGCCTCCCGGCGGCGGCCCTAGGGGGCGTATTTCCGCCAGCCACGAGCCGGGCCACTGCGGGGACTCGCGGACTCGGACCTCCAGCGCCTTCCCTCACAGCGGCCCAGCTCCCTACAGGCCCGTGGCGGGGGGGGGGGGGGGCGGGGGGGCGTTGGGAACCGGGCCGGGGCCCCATGGAGAGCGAGACGGGGTCCCGGGAAGCCGGGCTTGCCCCGGCATCCTGGCCCTGCTTCGTGCTGCAATGGAGACTTCAGGCAGCCGGGGCCCGCGGGGACGTAGGCACCCCGAGGGATGAGGGGACGCTGCAGTCCCTAGGCGTTGGGACCGTGCAGGAGCGTGTGCATGAAGCCAGCGCCGGGAGGGAGACCGAGCAGGCCCCGCTGCTTGTGGAGTTGGTGCTGGCGGTGGAAGACGCCATGGTGCTGGTCGAGGTCGTAGACGGGGCGGCGGCTGACAACCGTGAGGAGGCAGAGGAAGAGGGGCAGAGGGAGGGGGAGTCTCAGGCGGTGGGAGAGGAGGAGGAGTGTGAGCATGAGGAGGACTCGGGGGAGGAATCTGAGCAGGGCACGCAGTTTGAAGCGGACGACCAGGAGGCCGATGAGATGAAGACTGACCCCGAGGAATCTGATGAGGAGACCGGGACTGACGACGACGAGGAGACTGAAGACGACAGGCCTGAGGTGGACGATGACTCCGAGCAGGACGACGCCGAGGATGTGGCGATGGCTCACGAGGTAGAGGGGGAGGCTGAGGAGGAGGCCGTCATGTCTGAGACGGAGTACATGCTGGAGGAGGAGGCGAATCTTCAGGAAGAGGCACATAAGCCGGAGGAGGCCATGGAGGAGGGCCAGGGAGAGGAAGGCGCCAGGGAGCTGCAAGAGCAGCAGCAAGGGTCAGAGCATCCAGAGGCAGGGCCGAGTCCGTTGGAGTGCCCGCTGGAGGCTCTCGAGGCGCTGCGGGCAGACATGGAGCCCACCAATGGAAGAGGCAGGCGCTCCTTTGCTCCGTTCCAGCTCAGGCTGGGTCAGAGAAGGCACCATCGCCTGCAACAGCGAAGCGCCCACATGCAGGGCATCCGTGGCTTCTGGGCCAAGGCTGTATCCTTGCTGCTGTGGGGCAAGGACCCCAAGGTGACGAGGGGTGGGGGGGACGTGGGGGGCTGGGGGTGGGGGGGCCGGAGCCAAGCGGGCCGTGAGGAGGGCAGGGGCGCTGTGGGGTATGGGCATCCCTCGGACAGCATTGGTGAACGCTCCCCGCCCGTCCCGGGGTGGGAGTGGCGACGACGCTCATGCCCCGGTGATCGCCACAGCCTTGGGAGCCCGCTTGAGGGTGGGCTCCTCCTGGGCTGGATCGTCCCCAGAGGCAGCGAGTGTCAAGTGCGCGGGACGACATGCGGTCCGGGTCACACGTGGGAGTGGCAGCAGGGTCTCCGCACTGGCCGCGGCTCCCCGCAAAGCCCCTTTTCGCCTCGGCACACTGCTGCAGCCAGGGGGCTGCGTGTGCCCACCTCTGACCTGGTCGCCCAGAGCCAGGGACGTGCGCCGTCCCGGGAGCAGCCCACTGTGCCTTGCCGTGGGGCCACAGGCATGTGCGGTGGACGGGGTGCGGGGAGGGGCGTGTCTCGGGATACACAGCTCCCGTCCCGTGGCAGCGCGCACATGGGCAGCAGCCCGAGGCCCAGCGGGCCGTGCTCGGTGCAGCCTGTGCGGATGGCCCGGGAGCCGGCGGGAGGGCAGGGGCGCCAGGGCCACGCTGCTGTGCGGGCCTGCGGCGTTGTTGTAGCTCTCGCATCTCCAGCCCCGGAAGGCTCCTTGACCTAAAGCAGTTTGGGAACCACCCCCAGCTGTCAGCCGTGATCAGTGAGCAAGATCTGCGCATGCTTCGCTTCATGACGAACCTGAAGGTCAGGCCCAGGGCGCGGAAGAGGGTCCTGGGTCGGGAGGCGAGAGGCTAGGACACGTGATTGGCGAGCTGAGGCTGCCAGGGGGAGGCCTCAGCACAGAGGTGTCACCACGCTCCCCGGGAACCCCCAACCCCGTCTCCGTGTCCCCCATTTGTCGGCAGGTGCAGGAAGTCACCTTTCCCAGTGCCTGCCGCAGGATCCTGCTGTTCTTTGGCAAGAACTCCTACTTCCAGAACGAAGTCCTCGTGAAGGAGTATGTCGTCAGTGCTGCTGGTAAGACAGCTCGGCATGACTGCCTGCCGGCCTGCCTGCCTGCCTGCCTGCCTGCCGGCCTGCAGGCCTGCCTGGAAGCGGCGGGTGGACGGTGGAACCGGGTTCACCGTGCAGCACCGTCTCACGTGCCGGTTGCCCTGCAGGCTACAGAGCGTCGCACTCCACTCCCATCCAGTGGTCGCAGCACTACGAACGGGAGGCCTACCGCCGCCAGACCCACGACAACGGCCTTAACTTCTTCAACTGGTTCTGTGGCCACCACCTTGCCGGGTCAGGCAGGATCGCTGAGGTGGGGCCCTGTGACAGACTGGGTCAGTGAGCTCGCTGGGTCCCCCAGCTGCTCCGGGTGGGGATGTGAGTCCCGCTCTCTGTTTCCTGCCAGCTCATCATGGATGACCTGTGGCCCAATGTCCTCAAGTACTACGAGAGGAAGAAGGCGCCGGGAGAGGGAAGCCACAGGAGGACAGGTGAGGAGCCGAGGGTGTGGGCGTGGAAAGGGGGGATCTCGGGGGACTTTGGCTGACACACTGAGGCTGCGGGTGGCCCTGACGGGGAGTGACCCCAGGTCAAGTTGGCATCATCCCCCTGAACCCGGGAGGCTGGGGAAGGGCCGTGCCAAAGGGCTCGTGCCTGGGGAAGCTCAAGACATTGGGAAAGGGCTCTGTCATTGCAATGAGCCGTGCCAGAGAAACAAAGCCATCCGAGCCGCACCGCCTGTGCGAATGGTCCTGGCGGGGCCCTGAACCCCGTCCTCCGGTGCCCGAGTACCGCCAGACGTGTGGGCACGGCCAAGGTGTCCCTGCCGCCCTTGACACCGTGCGTAGGCGAAACTTTGCAACGAGGCGCTAGGCGGGGGTGGAATCACTGCAGCGATCCCCTCGGTCTCCATTGGCGTCCCCTCCGCCGCCCAAAAGGCACACAGAGAACCCTGGCCAGCATGCCGACATTAAGGAGCACGAGTTTGAATTCCGTGGGCGCGTGCGTGGAGGAAACCTAAAGGCAGAACCCCCCGTGCTCGGGGCGGGGGCGCTGCGGGGGCCAGGAGAATCATAGCCATTGGAGCCAGGCCGAGAATCACTCGTGCGTCGGCCCCTTGGCCCAGAGACCATACAGACTTGTGTCATGGCCGCCTGGCTGTCTGTGTCTCTGCGTGTACCTGAGGCCCTGGGTGTTTCTGTCCCTGCCAGGGAGCTTCAAGATGCCGAGATGAATATGAGGCGACGGCACACTTGTCCACAGCCGTCGCACACATACAGATGGATGCCAGCGGTCAACACGGCTCTCCTGCAGAGGAGATCACTGAGGACGACGCTGTGGTGCTGACACGTCAGACACATGATGGGGCTCCAGGAGCCATGTAACTTTCATTAAAAGTTAGAAACACAAGATCCTGTGTGTGTTTGTGTTTGTGTGTATGCATCTCACTAATCAATCAATCAATCAATCAATCAATAAACAAACGAACGAGAATTTGAGTAAATAAAAATAACCAAGATGAGCTGGGCGTCTGAGTCCGTCTGCCTCTGAAGGAGACCCCAATTCTTTCCTTTCGGGACCCAGTGCCTGTACTGTTGCAACGGGGTGCACTACTTGTTTGGTGGCGGCCCGAGGCGTCCCATATGGTTCCAGTCAAGGAGGGGCAGGGAGCATAGAGGCCTCAGGGACTCAGCAGACCTCGCAGAGCGCACGAGGTCTGGCCCCCGATCCCCCTGAAGGTCCGCACACTCCACACCACCCTGGCTGTGTGGCTGAGGGTGGTGAGTGGCAGGAGAGCCTGTGGTGGATGGGGGACTGTGTCCGTGGGAGCCAGATCCTACCTGGCTCACTTAGGACTGCCTGACCCATCGTGCAGGTCCAGGAGGGATACACAACCGCACAGCGTGGCGCAGGGGCCGGGGCACCGCCCAGTGAATGCGGGGCCCTCCCCCAGGCCTAGTAAGGAAGGGCTCCTGCATGGCCTGCCGCCTGCCTCCGGCCAGACTTCCTCGATTGATTGACTGACTGATTCATTGATTGATTGATTGATTTTTCCATTCATTCATTCATTCATTCATTCATTCATTTTTTGGTAGATGAGTGCTTTTATTTCCAACAACAGAGAAAGAGCAGGTAACCTGAACAGCCACCCTCTATAAAACATAAAAAAATGCAAGGCAGAATCAACCCAAACCCTTGAAATACATAGCTGAGACCACAAGGTACTGCATATGGTCGGGATGATTTTCAAAGTACAGACTTGTAAACGCAGTGCAGAAAGTTTCTGTACACCCTTCATCCGTCTCCCTCAGAGGTGAACATCTCCTGACCACGCTCCAATGATAAAAACGAAGAGACCCCCATGTGTACACTAGGACTAAACTACAGACGGCACTCAGATTCCGCCAGGTTTTCCAAGGAAGGTGCTTCTTCCGCTGGACACCTGTGTGTGATAGCACATTACACTTAGTTGTCACATGGCTTTCGTTTCCGTGACACTTCTTTTGTCTTTCCTAATTGTTGAAGATGTTGACAATTTTGAAGAATACTAGCAACCGATAAGTGTAGACTGTCTCTCAGTTCACTTGTATCTGATGCTTTCTCGTGTGTAGATAGGAGTTGTGCTCTCTTTTTGGGCAAAAACGCCAGGGATGGGAAATTGATCACGTCATACCCTGCTCTGTGCCTCCCAGGCAGACAGCGTGGTCAGCTCTCAAGGCTCTGGACTGAGAAGTCTCCTGATTCTTCCTCCAACGTTCCTCCAACAACGGCACTCATGCCTGTCCCTCCCCCTGAATAGATTTTTTTACAAAATCTCTTCCTTTTCTCCAACAACAACACATTTTCACCAATGCCCTAAGTTTCAGTGCGCTATTTATCTTTCGGCCCAGACGGAAGGATGTTATTCAATATGGATAATAGGGGTCATGATCTGAGCCTTGCTCCGGCTCCTCTCGTGGTGGCTGCTGTTCCTTTGCTCCTGGTGTGTACCGTCAAGGGAACTTTCCACGGCAAGGACTCTGTCCAATGCTGTCTGTGATGCATCTTGTAAGGTCGAGGCGAGAAAAGCCCTCAAGATGTTTCAGACTTCCCCAGGTTTTGTGGTCATCATGGGATTCACTGTCTTGCAAGTGAACACTCCCCTGGATGAATTCTAGTCACCATCATCTGCCTGTTGTCCTCTCCAAGTAAGCCAGAGCTCCCGTCTTTTCCTCGGGCTTTAGGACGCGCGCGTGGTTGCCCTGCAACCTCAAATCCCTCACGAGTTAGTGACAAATTGTGAATTCAAAGGCTTTGTTTTCGGCTCTCCTTCTTAACTGCAAAGTGGGAGTGACACTCTTTCTGGCTCTTCACATCCTCAAGAGACCTCCTGGATGTAAAGGCTCCGGTGCCGGCAGGTGGTGCCCCAGGACGCAGTGGGCGGCACGCTCTCGGGGATCTCCTGGGCATCGTCTGGCAGATGTCGGCCAGGAAAATGGCCAGAGACACGGACGGGGGCTGGAGGACACCGACCCGACCTCCGCCGAGGCGGCTGCTCGGTCTCCTGGACTCCCTGGCTCAGGGCTAGTCGTGGGAGGGCGGGACCGCCCAGAGCCCCTCCCACCGCCTTGCCCCTGATTGGCAGGGCCTTCCTTGGGGCCAAGGTCCGGCACGTAACTCCACTCCCGGGGGTGGAGCTCCCGGTGAGTCAGGGCACAGGTGCCTGGCAGCAGGCGGCAGGCCAGGAGCCGCTCTGCGCCTGCGCCGCCTTCTCGCCCGCGCCTCCCGGCGGCGGCCCTAGGGGGCGTATTTCCGCCAGCCACGAGCCGGGCCACTGCGGGGACTCGCGGACTCGGACCTCCAGCGCCTTCCCTCACAGCGGCCCAGCTCCCTACAGGCCCGTGGCGGGGGGGGCGGGGGGGCGTTGGGAACCGGGCCGGGGCCCCATGGAGAGCGAGACGGGGTCCCGGGAAGCCGGGCTTGCCCCGGCATCCTGGCCCTGCTTCGTGCTGCAATGGAGACTTCAGGCAGCCGGGGCCCGCGGGGACGTAGGCACCCCGAGGGATGAGGGGACGCTGCAGTCCCTAGGCGTTGGGACCGTGCAGGAGCGTGTGCATGAAGCCAGCGCCGGGAGGGAGACCGAGCAGGCCCCGCTGCTTGTGGAGTTGGTGCTGGCGGTGGAAGACGCCATGGTGCTGGTCGAGGTCGTAGACGGGGCGGCGGCTGACAACCGTGAGGAGGCAGAGGAAGAGGGGCAGAGGGAGGGGGAGTCTCAGGCGGTGGGAGAGGAGGAGGAGTGTGAGCATGAGGAGGACTCGGGGGAGGAATCTGAGCAGGGCACGCAGTTTGAAGCGGACGACCAGGAGGCCGATGAGATGAAGACTGACCCCGAGGAATCTGATGAGGAGACCGGGACTGACGACGACGAGGAGACTGAAGACGACAGGCCTGAGGTGGACGATGACTCCGAGCAGGACGACGCCGAGGATGTGGCGATGGCTCACGAGGAAGAGGGGGAGGCTGAGGAGGAGGCCGTCATGTCTGAGACGGAGTACATGCTGGAGGAGGAGGCGAATCTTCAGGAAGAGGCACATAAGCCGGAGGAGGCCATGGAGGAGGGCCAGGGAGAGGAAGGCGCCAGGGAGCTGCAAGAGCAGCAGCAAGGGTCAGAGCATCCAGAGGCAGGGCCGAGTCCGTTGGAGTGCCCGCTGGAGGCTCTCGAGGCGCTGCGGGCAGACATGGAGCCCACCAATGGAAGAGGCAGGCGCTCCTTTGCTCCGTTCCAGCTCAGGCTGGGTCAGAGAAGGCACCATCGCCTGCAACAGCGAAGCGCCCACATGCAGGGCATCCGTGGCTTCTGGGCCAAGGCTGTATCCTTGCTGCTGTGGGGCAAGGACCCCAAGGTGACGAGGGGTGGGGGGGACGTGGGGGGCTGGGGGTGGGGGGGCCGGAGCCAAGCGGGCCGTGAGGAGGGCAGGGGCGCTGTGGGGTATGGGCATCCCTCGGACAGCATTGGTGAACGCTCCCCGCCCGTCCCGGGGTGGGAGTGGCGACGACGCTCATGCCCCGGTGATCGCCACAGCCTTGGGAGCCCGCTTGAGGGTGGGCTCCTCCTGGGCTGGATCGTCCCCAGAGGCAGCGAGTGTCAAGTGCGCGAGATGACATGCGGTCCGGGTCACACGTGGGAGTGGCAGCAGGGTCTCCGCACTGGCCGCGGCTACCCGCAAAGCCCCTTTTCGCTCGGCACACTGCTGCAGCCAGGGGGCTGTGTGTGCCCGCCTCTGACCTGGTCGCCCCGAGCCAGGGACGTGCGCCGTCCCGGGAGCAGCCCACTGTGCCTTGCCGTGGGCCCACAGGCATGTGCGGTGGACGGGGTGCGGGGAGGGGCGTGTCTCGGGATACACAGCTCCCGTCCCGTGGCAGCGCGCACATGGGCCGCAGCCCGAGGCCCAGCGGGCCGTGCTCGGTGCAGCCTGTGCGGATGGCCCGGGAGCCGGCGGGAGGGCAGGGGCGCCAGGGCCACGCTGCTGTGCGGGCCTGCGGTGTTGTTGTAGCTCTCGCATCTCCAGCCCCGGAAGGCTCCTTGACCTAAAGCAGTTTGGGAACCACCCCCAGCTGTCAGCCGTGATCAGTGAGCAAGATCTGCGCATGCTTCGCTTCATGACGAACCTGAAGGTCAGGCCCAGGGCGCGGAAGAGGGTCCTGGGTCGGGAGGCGAGAGGCTAGGACACGTGATTGGCGAGCTGAGGCTGCAAGGGGGAGGCTTCAGCACAGAGGTGTCACCACGCTTCCCGGGAACCCCCAACCCCGATCCCGTGTCCCCCATTTGTCGGCAGGTGCAGGAAGTCACCTTTCCCAGTGCCTGCCGCAGGATCCTGCTGTTCTTTGGCAAGAACTCCTACTTCCAGAACGAAGTCCTCGTGAAGGAGTATGTCGTCAGTGCTGCTGGTAAGACAGCTCGGCATGACTGCCTGCCGGCCTGCCTGCCTGCCTGCCTGCCGGCCTGCAGGCCTGCCTGGAAGCGGCGGGTGGACGGTGGAACCGGGTTCACCGTGCAGCACCGTCTCACGTGCCGGTTGCCCTGCAGGCTACAGAGCGTCGCACTCCACTCCCATCCAGTGGTCGCAGCACTACGAACGGGAGGCCTACCGCCGCCAGACCCACGACAACGGCCTTAACTTCTTCAACTGGTTCTGTGGCCACCACCTTGCCGGGTCAGGCAGGATCGCTGAGGTGGGGCCCTGTGACAGACTGGGTCAGTGAGCTCGCTGGGTCCCCCAGCTGCTCCGGGTGGGGATGTGAGTCCCGCTCTCTGTTTCCTGCCAGCTCATCATGGATGACCTGTGGCCCAATGTCCTCAAGTACTACGAGAGGAAGAAGGTGCCGGGAGAGGGAAGCCACAGGAGGACAGGTGAGGAGCCGAGGGTGTGGGCGTGGAAACGGGGGATCTCGGGGGACTTTGGCTGACACACTGAGGCTGCGGGTGGCCCTGACGGGGAGTGACCCCAGGTCAAGTTGGCATCATCCCCCTGAACCCGGGAGGCTGGGGAAGGGCCGTGCCAAAGGGCTCGTGCCTGGGGAAGCTCAAGACATTGGGAAAGGGCTCTGTCATTGCAATGAGCCGTGCCAGAGAAACAAAGCCAGCCGAGCCGCACCGCCTGTGCGAATGGTCCTGGCGGGGCCCTGAACCCCGTCCTCTGGTGCCCGAGTACCGCCAGACGTGTGGGCACGGCCAAGGTGTCCCTGCCGCCCTTGACACCGTGCGTAGGCGAAACTTTGCAACGAGGCGCTAGGCGGGGGTGGAATCACTGCAGCGATCCCCTCGGTCTCCATTGGCGTCCCCTCCGCCGCCCAAAAGGCACACAGAGAACCCTGGCCAGCATGCCGACATTAAGGAGCACGAGTTTGAATTCCGTGGGCGCGTGCGTGGAGGAAACCTAAAGGCAGAACCCCCCGTGCTCGGGGCGGGGGCGCTGCGGGGGCCAGGAGAATCATAGCCATTGGAGCCAGGCCGAGAATCACTCGTGCGTCGGCCCCTTGGCCCAGAGACCATACAGACTTGTGTCATGGCCGCCTGGCTGTCTGTGTCTCTGCGTGTACCTGAGGCCCTGGGTGTTTCTGTCCCTGCCAGGGAGCTTCAAGATGCCGAGATGAATATGAGGCGACGGCACACTTGTCCACAGCCGTCGCACACATACAGATGGATGCCAGCGGTCAACACGGCTCTCCTGCAGAGGAGATCACTGAGGACGACGCTGTGGTGCTGACACGTCAGACACATGATGGGGCTCCAGGAGCCATGTAACTTTCATTAAAAGTTAGAAACACAAGATCCTGTGTGTGTTTGTGTTTGTGTGTATGCATCTCACTAATCAATCAATCAATCAATAAACAAACGAACGAGAATTTGAGTAAATAAAAATAACCAAGATGAGCTGGGCGTCTGAGTCCGTCTGCCTCTGAAGGAGACCCCAATTCTTTCCTTTCGGGACCCAGTGCCTGTACTGTTGCAACGGGGTGCACTACTTGTTTGGTGGCGGCCCGAGGCGTCCCATATGGTTCCAGTCAAGGAGGGGCAGGGAGCATAGAGGCCTCAGGGACTCAGCAGACCTCGCAGAGCGCACGAGGTCTGGCCCCCGATCCCCCTGAAGGTCCGCACACTCCACACCACCCTGGCTGTGTGGCTGAGGGTGGTGAGTGGCAGGAGAGCCTGTGGTGGATGGGGGACTGTGTCCGTGGGAGCCAGATCCTACCTGGCTCACTTAGGACTGCCTGCCCCATCGTGCAGGTCCAGGAGGGATACACAACCGCACAGCGTGGCGCAGGGGCCGGGGCACCGCCCAGTGAATGCGGGGCCCTCCCCCAGGCCTAGTAAGGAAGGGCTCCTGCATGGCCTGCCGCCTGCCTCCGGCCAGACTTCCTCGATTGATTGACTGACTGATTCATTGATTGATTGATTGATTCATTTTTCCATTCATTCATTCATTCATTCATTCATTCATTCATTCATTCATTCATTTTTTGGTAGATGAGTGCTTCTATTTCCAACAACAGAGAAAGAGCAGGTAACCTGAACAGCCACCCTCTATAAAACATAAAAAAATGCAAGGCAGAATCAACCCAAACCCTTGAAATACATAGCTGAGACCACAAGGTACTGCATATGGTCAGGATGATTTTCAAAGTACAGACTTGTAAACGCAGTGCAGAAAGTTTCTGTACACACTTCATCCGTCTCCCTCAGAGGTGAACATCTCCTGACCACGCTCCAATGATAAAAACGAAGAGACCCACATGTGTACACTAGGACTAAACTACAGACGGCACTCAGATTCCGCCAGGTTTTCCAAGGAAGGTGCTTCTTCCGCTGGACACCTGTGTGTGATAGCACATTACACTTAGTTGTCACATGGCTTTCGTTTCCGTGACACTTCTTTTGTCTTTCCTAATTGTTGAAGATGTTGACAATTTTGAAGAATACTAGCAACCGATAAGTGTAGACTGTCTCTCAGTTCACTTGTATCTGATGCTTTCTCGTGTGTAGAGAGGAGTTGTGCTCTCTTTTTGGGCAAAAACGCCAGGGATGGGAAATTGATCACGTCATACCCTGCTCTGTGCCTCCCAGGCAGACAGCGTGGTCAGCTCTCAAGGCTCTGGACTGAGAAGTCTCCTGATTCTTCCTCCAACGTTCCTCCAACAACGGCACTCATGCCTGTCCCTCCCCCTGAATAGATTTTTTACAAAATCTCTTCCTTTTCTCCAACAACAACACATTTTCACCAATGCCCTAAGTTTCAGTGCGCTATTTATCTTTCGGCCTAGACATGAAGGTTGTTATTCAATATGGATAATAGGGGTCATGATCTGAGCCTTGCTCCGGCTCCTCTCGTGGTGGCTGCTGTTCCTTTGCTCCTGGTGTGTACCATCAAGGGAACTTTACGCGGCAAGGACTCTCTCCAATCCTCTCTGTGATGCATCTTTAAGGTCCATGCCAGAAAAGCCTTGTTCCGACTCCTCTCACAGTTCTGGAGTAGAAGGAAACTGAACCACTCTCTTTCAGCATACACAAAGATAAACTCAAAACGGATGAAAGATCTAAACGTGAGAAAAGTTTCCACCAAAATCCTAGAGGAGAATACAGGCAACACCCTTTTTGAACTTGGCTACAGTAACCTCTTGCAAGATACAACCATGAAGGCAAGAGAAACAAAAGCGAAAAAGAACTATTGGGACTTCATCAAGATAAGAAGCTTTTGCACAGCAAAGGATACAGGTAACAAAACTAAGATACAATCTACAGAATGGGAGAAGATATTTGCAAATGACCTATCAGATAAAGGGCTAGTTTCCAAGATCTATGAAGAACTTATTAAACTCAACACCAAAGAAACAAACAATCCAATCATGAAATGGGCAAAAGACATGAAGAGAGATCTCACAGAGGAAGACATAGACATGGCCAACATGCACATGAGAAAATGCTCCGCATCACTTGCCATCAGGGACATACAAATCAAAAAACAATGAGATACCACCTCACACCAGTGAGAATGGGGAACATTACCAAGGCAGGAAACAACCAATGTTGGAGAGGATGCGGAGAAAAGCGAACCCTCGTACACTCTTTGTGGGAATGTGAACTGGTGCAGCCACTCTGGAAAACTGTGTGGAGGTTCCTCAAAGAGTTGCAAATAGACCTGCCCTACGACCCAGCAATTGCACTGTTGGAGTTTACCCCAAAGACTCAGATGCAATGAAACGCCGGGACACCAGCACTCCGATGTTTCTAACAGCAATGTGCACAATAGCCAAACTGTGGAAGGAGCCTCAGTGTCCATCGAAAGATGAATGGATAAAGAAGATGTGGTTTATGTATACAATGGAATATTACTCAGCCATTATAAACGACAAATACTACCCACCATTTGCTTCAACGAGGATCGATGGAGGGTATTATGCTGAGTTAAATATGTCAATCAGAGAAGGACAAACAGTGTATGTTCTCATTCATTTGGGGAATCTAAATAATAGTGAAAGGGAATATAAAGGAAGGGAGAAGAAATGTGTGGAAAATATCAGAAAGGGAGATAGAACATAAAGACTCTTAACTCTGGGAAACAAACTAGGGGTGGTGCAAGGGGAGGATGGAGGGGGATGGGAATTAATGGGTGACTGGTTCTGAGGGGGGCACTTGATGCGATGAGCACTGGGTGTTATTCTGTATGTTGGTAAATTGAACACCAATAAAAAATTAAATTATTAAAAAAAATAAATAAATAAAATAAATAAAAAAATAAAAAAATAAAATAAATAAAAAAACCTTGAATCCAAAAAAAATATTATACCTGAATAGACAAAAATGTATATATATGGACTAACTGGTCAGGCAACAAACCTAAGACTTATTTATAGTTGTCAACCTGGACTACAGTCCTTCTGCATCAGCTCTTGCTCAATCTGTTCTCCACACTGATAGGAGCACATAGAAAATGTATTTGTAGCAAAAAGAAAAAAAAGAAAAAGAAAGAAAATGAAGTTGTCAAAATGGCAAATGTCATGGATCACCATGAGCTGGGGAATTGCAAGTTGCAGCTTGAGTTTGTGCATGAATTACACTAGACTTTTTATCCAAAATGACAGTACAGACATACCTCAGAGATATGGAAGGTTTGGTTCCAGACCACTGCAACAAAATAAATATTACAACAAAGCAAGCCAAGTGAGTTTTTTGGTTTCCCAGGGCACATCAGAGTTATGTTTATACTTCTAGTCTATTAAGTGTGTCATAGAATTATGTCTTTTGTTTTTTTTAAAGATTTATTTATTTATTTATTTATTTATATATTTATTTATTTATTCATGAAAGACAGAGAGAGAGAAAGAGAGAGAGAGAGAGAGGCAGAGACACAGGCAGGCGGAGATGCAGGCTCCATGCCAGGAGCCTGACGCGGGACTCGATCCCAGGATCGAGTGGGCCAAAGGGAGGTGCCAAACCTCTGAGCCACCCAGGGATCCCCTTAAAAATAATGTGTGCAACTTAATTTAAACGTGCGTTAGGCTAACAGTCGCTAACTATCGCTGAGTTTTTAGTACGTCACAATCATTAAAAACAGATGACCATAACAAATATAGTAATACTGAAAAAGTTTGAAAGGTTGCACAATTAACAAAATGTGACACACACAGATACATGATGAGCAAATGGTATTGGAAAATTGGTGTGCAAAAGTTTCTTATCTTGATGAAGTCCCAATAGTTCATTTCTGCTTTTGTTTCTTTTGCATTCCTGGATGTATCTTGCAAGAAGTTACTGTGGTGAGTTCAAAAAGGGTGTTGCCTGTGTTCTCCTCTAGGATTTTGATGGAATCTTGTCTCACATTTAGATCTTTCATCCATTTTGAGTTTGTCTTTGTGTATGGTGTAAGAGAAGGGTCCAGTAGTGAAAGGGAATATGAGGGAAGGGAGAAGAAATGTGTGGGAAATATCAGAAAGGGAGACAGAACGTAAAGACTGCTAACTCTGGGAAACGAACTAGGGGTGGTAGAAGGGGAGGAGGGCGGGGGCTGGGAGTGAATGGGTGACGGGCACTGGGGGTTATTCTGTATGTTAGTAAATTGAACACCAATAAAAAATAAATTAAAAAAAAAGAAAATTGGTGCTTGTTAGACATCTCAACACAAGATTGCCAGAAAAGTTCAATTTGTGAGGAACACAATATCTGTAAAGCACAATAAAAAGGAGTGCAATAAAACAAAACCTGCCCATAAAGTATATGAAGTATATGCCTACCTAAATGATCAGAAAGTTGTGGACTCTGATACCTGGCTTCTTCTACCTTAAATGCCAGGAAAATTACAAATTCCGGATCCTTTATCATAAGGTAACACCACATAAATGTCTCAGGTAAGAGACCCAGTTGAATATCACAATTCCATCATATTTTCAATGTTTTCCAAAGCTTTGGAAAGTATGAGTTGGAAGACTGTCCTAAATCTCCCCATGGTAGTAGAATAAGAGTTCAATATCACTACACAAATGCCGGTAACAGTCCAGTCAGAAGTTAACAGTTTAGTCTCAGATGTGCTCAAAAATCACCATGCCAAGGATATGGTAGCTGCCCAGCACGGAGGAGCTTGTGCAATCATTGGAAAATGCAGCTTCTGAATAGATTGGATGAGACAAATAGTGTCTAATTATACCTTTAAAAAGACAAGATAATCACACCCTATTGGCCATTTTATGGGACTGACTTATCTCCAAGATTGGGAAGTTGGTTTAATGAAGTGTGGGAAACTCTACTTGAATTCGTTCTTTCCTGCCTGTTATTCTTGTTCTATCCTATATTCTTCTCTTCCTTTACAGTTCTCTTCCCACCCAAATCTTTTCTCCACAGTCCTTGACTGGATTTTTTAATATGTGGACTTCATGAAGTTTCAGCCAGGAGAACTGTGAGAGATCGGAATATGCCACCCCAAAATATACCACCCTGGCATGAGTACTAGCTTGAATTGAAGGCAATGGAGCAAAGGTAGACATAGGATGAGTTCTCTGGCCTCCCCCATCTGCCTGAAGACAGATCATAAATCTCTTTTGTGATCCTGTCCCTGCCACGCTGTCACACTTACCCCCGGAGAAGAGCCGGCACTGAAAAAGAGCCTATGTGGGCAAACCTTACTAATGAGCCTTTGTCTACCATGAGTTAACCAATATATTTGCCTTTCCATAACCTGTCACCCTTTGAAGCTCAAAGTCCCTTTCATTTGTCTTGTCACTTTTCTTTAAATTGGATCCTCTTTTGCTCTAATGATGCATAAAAGCCTCCAACCTCAATGGTTTGCTGCTTGTTTTGTTTTTGTTTTGTTTTGTTTTGTTTTGTTTTGTTTTGGTCTGGTTTGGTTTGGTTTGGTTTGGTTTGGTTTGGTTTTGGTGTGTGTGGGTGGGGGGGAGAGGAGGTCCTCTTCTCTCTAAAGCTCCCCCTCATGAGATAAACCTTTAACATTAATTAAACCTGTATGCCTTTTCTCCTGCTAATTGCGTGCTGTCAGTTTACTTTGTAAATCTAGACATTGAACAAGAGGATAGAGAAAACATTTTCTTCTCCTACAGGATCAACCAGCCAATCCCATTAAACTAATTAGTTTGGCAAAAAGTCTTCAAAGGTATCAGAGCTTGGTCATCAGGAATCTTGTTTCCTATAAGTATCTGATTAAGAGTACTCAGTGAGGGTATTTTCCATATCTCTCTTGCCACTTTATTTGTGCTCTCTTTCCCACTGGAAATAGTCATTATTGCCTTCAAATCTAATCTCATTAGGGAACAAACTTTAAGAAACATCTTTAAGGTTCTAGTCCTCTATGTCTACACTCATTACCCAAATTTGTATT